>NC_057717.1:82132308-82149643 GCF_004010195.1 Chiloscyllium plagiosum | reverse complement strand
TACTGGTATGAAAAATGATCTGTTTGTAAAAGTCCACAGATCATTGAAGGTATCAGCACAGGTAGAAATGGTAATCAAAATGGCCTACTGCATGCTTGCTTTCCTTTCATGTTGCATTGAAAATGAGAGTTGTCAATTTATAATCCAGCGTTATAGAATTTAGGCCAGTCCACACTTGGAATATTGTGCAAGAGTCTGGTCACCACGCTATAAGAAGGATTAGATGCTTTGGAAAGAGCAAAGAAAGGGTTTATTAGGCTGTTTCCTGGTCTGAGGGAAGGAAAGCTATGAAGAAAGGGTGAATAATTTGGATTTGTTCTCACTGTAATGCTGGAGTGTAATGGGTGATCGGATACAAGTTGACGGTGTGGAAACAGTGGAAAGTATGAGCGTTTTTTCAGAGTGGAGGGGTAAATTTCTTGGGAGGCACAGGATCAAAGTAGAAAGGTAAGTTTAAAAGAGATGAGCGAGACAAGTTCTTCATACAAATGATTGTGCATTCCTGGACCGGGTTGCCAGAAGGGTTGTTGAAAGCAAACTTTAAGAATCACCTGGACGGATACATGAATAGAAACGCAATACAGAGGTATCGATCCGGGAGGTGAAGACAGTTTTAGTGTGGAAGGGCAAAATCTGTCCATTCAGGAATCGCAGATCATAAGGCGTATTCGTGAACATTGTGTCTTGTTACTGGAACATCCGAAGACCACAATTGCTTATGTTCTGTTCCATCTTCTTTGTAATTACCAGTTCCTTGACTCCTATCATTGTCTTTGTCTTGAAAACTTCCCTACCCACAGTCATTTCCATGTTTATGTGATCCCGAACAATTAACGCCCTTTTCTGCCCCTACTCAATCACTTGCTAATATCTCAGCAAAACTCTAATTCCGGAGACCTGTATCAGGAGAGGGCTACCATGATATCAATCACGGTTCTTCTGCACAGAAACTGACATCCATCTCAGCTTTTACTTTTCGTAGCTGTCGATATATTCTATACATCTTCCAATGTTTCTCAAAGAGGTCTCACGGAGTCAGAAGCAGTGGGTTTCCAGTTCACCTGCTCAATCTTCTGTCTCAGGTCCAGTCTGTTGTGAGAGGTGTCAGTCTCTGGAGAACTAGCACTTCCTACCTCATAGGACACACAGTGCAACGATCGCTGTTATTTTTTTTTTTGTTTTGTAATATCATAACTGGAAGAATGCAAAAAAATTGTGATACCATAGATGCATATTGAAAAATTGTCATGGAAGGAGTTGAACAAGAAAAGTAGAGGAGCATTTCTAACAGAGTTTATAGCAAACTGTTTCGTATTTGTGTTCCGCCAGTTCCGTCATAAGGATGGTATAGCTTTTTTGGAATGAGCAGCGGTTCGGAACATAAAACATTTACCACATCCAGGAACTGCGTCCAGATACCACGATAGCTGTAATGACACCAATATACTGCTGTATTTTCACAAATCTGGTGTGTTGAGATAACAGTAGCTTTGTAAGGCTGGATTCGATAGAACAAGTTTTACCTACTGCAACCAAGGCCATGGCACCAAAAAGACCAGCACATCTTTGTTCCAAGTACATTCTGAGAGTCAGCTTTTGTATCAGTTTCAGATTCCACTCTCTCATGTTCCGAGCCTCTGTGAGTTCAATGACATTCTTTTGTTGCAGATTCTGTCTTGGTCTCAGAATCTGCAACAGTTTCAGCGTTTTTATTAATTTCGGGGTCTGTGTAACTCTCAACATCTGTACTAGACGTTGATTTCATATCCGGTTCTATACAAGCAAAACTTTTCTAAGGTCTCTGTCATTTTTAACGGCTTTAATAGTTATAGGGTTTGTCTTACTTTGAGGTTCTGTATTAGTTTTAGAACAGATAATCATTCCGTTTTATGCATAATATTTGGCGAAGTGTTTTCTCATTTCGCTTACTCTCCCATCCCTGAGATATTGTTTGAACTTTCGACAATTCAGCTGTGCAAACGCCTAAATTTCTATTTAAATGAAGTATCCACATCCGTCAGATTACCTCCTCACTGTTTTTCAACGCAGAACTGTGAGTTTATTTGACACTGTCGGCTTATCAAGAATCCCGAAACATTCCATGTCCTGAGGACACAGATAACCTGCCAGCGTGAACAGTCTCCAATTTGCATGTGTTGTTAATGCAGTTTTGGAGAGTATTTAGTCTTTAACACGCATGAGCAATCCACTACGTTCAATCTGAGAGTATTCTGTTTAAAAATAAATCATTATTACTTCCCTATCTTCCTTAATCAAAAACGTGTGATGCGCCACAGCCTATGACACAACAAATACGTTACTGCATAATTCTGGTTCTATCCGTTTCTCCATCACAGCAAATATCTCAACGTATACCCTGATGTGATCATAAAACTGTCATTAATTGCTTTTAAAGTCTGTCTTCACAATCAACGACGCTTCCAGATCTCCAAACTCCCTTTGCATTGCGTCCTGAGTCTCTGTACGCCCTTTTGACAAATACATGTCACCTGCGAAGTTGAACTTCCTACATAATATCACTTCGTACTGGTGTTGTTGTCAGTCAGATATGCAATGAGTTGGGTCCTGATGAAAGTATTATTGCCAATCTTTGAATGTTCTTGCTGAGATTGTGGAGGGCGTCATGAAGGGAGGTTGAGTAGCTTATGATTATTTTCATTATAAAGACGGAGGTTGACAATAGTTACAAAACCATGAGACGTATAGACACGGTAAATAGCAATAAGGTTTTTCCCCAGAGTGGGAGATTCAATTACCGGGAGTCACGAGTTCAGCGTGACAAGGGAAATGATTAAGTGAGATATGTGTGGAACGTTCTTTACCGAGAAGTTGTGGAAGCATGGATCGCATTGCCAGCGGAAGTGGTCGGGGTGGGAACGATAGCGTCATTTTGTATTATGCAGACATAAACATGAATGGGCAGGGTGCAGAGAGATTAAGATTTTTTTTAAAAAGCCGACAGGTATAAATAGAGGATCTCGAATAGCACAGGCTTACAGAACCGAAGGGACTGTTGCTATGTTGTACTTTCTTTGCTCTGACTTTTTTCTCTGAATGTCAATTTACCAGAAATCCATCCAACGGGTAGACACAACAGAAATGGAAGCATAGCGATAGACAACAGGTTTGTGGTTTCACTGTTAGCTGTTAATATGGAATCCTTGCCTCATGACCTCTTGGAATATGATGTTGACAAGGGACATAACAAACAAAACGTGCAGAAAGGAAATTTCTTGGTACTTCTTTATCATTACTTTTGTAATACGCAAGATGCCAAAAAAAGCTTGTTTTGACGAAAGTGCAGATAAGCGCAATCAAAAACATATCAGAAGAAAGATCCAAAAAATCACTTTAAATGGCCGGCGGACTAGGTTTAATTAATGGCTCCCATCCTGTCTTACGTCTTATGGCGATCTAGCAACATGCTTCAAATGGGTGTTGCGGTCTTTGACAAAAGGAACAATACCTGCTGATTCACATATTCAAGCCCTTGTCATGCTACATTAAATCTTGTCTGCATCTTGGCCCTCTTCGTCATTCTTCCATAGCGTGGCCGTCTCGTTGGAGTATCGTCTCGTGGCAGAGCGGTTGTTGATATTGATTAACAAATTGGAAAACAGCACAACCCATATTCATGATCCAGTCCTTTCGTAATTGGAACTGAGGATGTAATTACTCCAGTTATTGCTGAGAGGCTTCAAGTCACATTTTGGAGTGGATGCGAACTTATAAATATCTGACTTCAAGATTCCAAAAGAAAACTGCCTATTACACAATACGTGGCGACCCTATTTTGTCATTTGCAAATTCTAGGAAATAACTGGTGACGACTGTTTGAGGATAAATACACATCTGACATGTTGCAAGTTTTTTGGACGTCCTTTGTTAGCGTCACGACCAGTGAAAATGACCATAGAGCACAGAATAGGACAGCAGAGTACCTGTTGTTCAGAAGTAGATCTGACGTATTAACCGGTCATAAAAGGCTGCAACTTTGGAATATAATGCAATAATTCTGAAAATTACGGACTTTGTATCGATATGACGAATACAATTGTTTTCTGTCGAACAAAAGTCGACGTCACTGAGTTTATTAGAAAACTTTCTTTTGAATAATTCATTCTGGCATTAATCCGTGACCAGCTGACTTGGGGCTTGTGATCGCTTCGAAAGGCACGATATACTCAGGGTTGATCACCGTAAAGATAAAATGACGAGCAGATAAAGGCATTTTTCAATCATTGACGGGGAAAGGATGATTAGATTAGTGAATGTTGTGGGGCGTTAGTACCCAATGCTCTGCGAGAAACATATGGAGACACAGAACATTCTTCACGAAGTTAAACCTTGTCATGTTGCCGCCCTTACCTGGTGTCATTATCCTAACTAATCGTATTAGTTTACATTGTCTTTCAGACTAATCATCTTCTGCCACAATGCCTTCTACTTTGCACTTAACCTATCACATTTCACAACGATTATTTTAAGCTTTAGCTCATCTGTCACGTGATTTGACTAGCCTATCATATTATGTGTCCATTACTCTCAGCATAAGCTCATCATTGCTCGTCTGTTACATGATACTATGCATTGCTTCATCAATTTGAACTTACAACTGCCAAAGTAATTTTCATATTAGAAGCTTCTATGCATTGCACTATTAATCTAAACATACAACGGCCAAATTAATTTCCATACCTTCCCCCCTTTGAGATCTATTGGTCTTATGTAGAGAAAGAATACAATGAGCTGGAGG
Organism: Chiloscyllium plagiosum; assembly: GCF_004010195.1. Taxonomy (NCBI): domain Eukaryota; kingdom Metazoa; phylum Chordata; class Chondrichthyes; order Orectolobiformes; family Hemiscylliidae; genus Chiloscyllium; species Chiloscyllium plagiosum. The sequence goes on along the minus strand of NC_057717.1, from coordinate 82,144,866 downwards.
AGTAAAGGCTAAACTGGTAGTTATAGTCCCAAAAGCGGGAAGGAATAATTCCACGGTCCAATTCTCAGAGGATTCTCCTCCGTGCCTTGTGTCAATGGGCCAAAAACACGTCACTCAATATCCAGAATAGGAAAAATAAAGCAAAGACTCTCACAATCTAAGCTCGCATATGACACAAATTTATTCAGGCGTATTTGTCTGGAAAAGGCTTCAGCACGTCAGTAGTTATGAGATCATAATAATTCAGCGTTGGAGTATTATTTGAAGAGGGAGATGTTCAGCAGAACCACAGGAAACTGCCGTGCAGTGAGACGTACTAAAACAAGTCTCAGAAGAGGTATAGCACAGCAAGAGACAACTGCAACAATATTCATCACTATACCTGCAACAATCCCAATCTTGGCGAGTCAAGCTCCCCATCCATACTAAACGCTATCCAGCTAGTGAAAAAAACTGATGGCCGGGCCCTGCATTTTCCTTAAGCTCTTGTCTGAGATACTTCAGCTTATCCGTCGCCTTAATAAATGTTCCCTCCATGTTAGTATTATTGGATATGACGGTGCAGCAATGTTTCCCAAACATCACACCTTTTTTGGCTAACAACCAGTCCAAAGGCTATTTCACCATGTCATTTTGGTAGTTGCATCCAATTGCTCCTCCAAGGCTGAGAGGGCATGATCAGTGGAATTTATGAATCACTGCTGGTTTTAAAAATGTAGTTAATCATTTCTGCATTTTTGTGAAGTCCTGTAGGAGGATGAAGTGACTCCCACCCTGTGGCGATTTCGCTTCGAGCCTTGAATTTGAAGGGTGATGCCACTTGACTGACTGATGCTATCAATTTGCATTGTAAGGTCAGGGACACACTCCTGTCGCCGCCTGTGTAAGTTGGTCATGACAGAGAGTCAATGTGGGCCCGTGGTGACACATCAACCTCAAAGAGGACCAGAACACGGGTGCAGGTCAAATCCCAGCCAGAAGGAAGCGTCGGACCCTGCCCCTCTTCCAAGCCACACGCCACCAGGTGTCTGCTAATGTGATGTGCAGCCAATTCAGAATGAACCATAGATGTGGGTCATGGCTTCAGAAGTTGTGTCAGTCCGAAGGTGAACTGTGTCCCCACAATGGCGTTCAAAATGGCCTACCGGCACAGAGACATTCCATTAAAAATGTAGTTAATCATTTCTGCATTTTTGTGAAGTCCTGTAGGAGGATGAAGTGACTCCCACCCTGTGGCGATTTCGCTTCGAGTCTTGAATTTGAAGGGTGATGCCACTTGACTGACTGATGCTATCAATTTGCATTGTAAGGTCAGGGACACACTCCTGTCGCCGCCTGTGTAAGTTGGTCATGATAGAGAGTCAATGTGGGCCCGTGGTGACACATCAACCTCAAAGAGGACCAGAATACGGGTGCAGGTCAAATCCCAGCCAGAAGGAAGCGCCGGACCCTGCCCCTCTTCCAAGTTACACGCCACCAGGTGTCTGCTAATGTGATGTGCAGCCAATTCAGAATGAACCATATATTGTGGGTCATGGCTTCAGAAGTTGTGTCAGTCCGAAGGTGAACTGTGTCCCCACAATGACGTTCAAAATGGCCTACCGGCACAGAGACATTCCATCTGAAACAGTCAAATCTTAAGACTTTATGCACCGTGAAAGTAGCCATGGGGAATGTCTGGTGACTTTTACTGGTAGACTAAGCGGTACCACAATTACACAACTGTCGAAGTTGCTGCCTGACGTTTTCGTTCCGTTGCATATACGTGGAAGCCTGCATGAGGAGGCACCAGAGAAGGCACTTGTGTTGCATCGGTGATGACGCGTCATTCAGTCAATTGGACGATGGGTTTGTTGTTGTTGCCTTTGAAAGCAAGTGGAAGAGTTATTGGGCAGAGGAGCAACGAAGTATGATGGTTTTGCCTCAGTGCACAGGAAGCAGTCCTATCTCGTCAGCAATGCTGCCGTGTAATTTGCCCATTGTTACCACTGGTTACTACAGTCAGCAACCATGCTTGAGGAGTGGGCTTCACACTCCTCATTCCTCTATACCGTTTCCCTAGGCATTCCAGGGCATTTTCATTATTAAGCGAGATCCACCATGACTGGCAAGTCGATGGTCTACAAGTCTGTACACTTATAGAAAGGTTCACGACTGGGGAATGTCTCATCATTGACCACACCTAGACCATCCCCAGCCATACAATCAGGAGACAGACCACCTTTCACAGACTGATTTCTGATAGTGTTGGAGGTGTAATTATTGTAGAAAACCTCACTCACCAACTGCTCATAGTCTCGTAAAGGGGTATTGATTTTCAGCATGTTCCCTACAGGCTCTGCAGCTCCTTCCTCAAGCTCACCTACCTCAGCTCTGGTGTCAGTCAGCATCTGCGGGATAGCTCTAGTGTAACGTTCCTCCACTTGAACGGCTATGGGCAAGTCGGTGCTCACCGGGGAGGGCCCCTCTCTTCTCGGCTCGTTCCAGTTTCTCCGGGAAACGTGCATATACCTGGTCTCCGGGTCTAATATGTCTGTCCTCTTTGTCAGATAGATTCATATATCTCAGTTAGTTGTTGCATGTACAACTTAACATCTAGCTACAATTCTTTCAAGCTAGGTCCTTCATACAGAACCCTCCATTTGGCACTGGCATGGTCGACTGGTAAGTATTTATTGCAATGGCACGTGTTTCATGCAAATCGTCTACATGCGCGAGCGAATTAGTGCGAGCGGCAGTCCATTGAGCCATTGTACTTGCGCAAATTTTATTGAACTTAGATTGAAAAGTTCCGTTAATCCATTCCACCATGCTTTGTGACTGGGAATGATACACACATCTAAATCTCGGCTTGATCCTCAAAGTCTGCAGCACCCTTTTAACCACTCTTTGTATAAAGGCAGACCCATTGTGTGAGTTGATCTCTGACGCTATGAGAAACTTAAGAATAACTTCATTCGTTAAAAATTTGTCTCCTGTGGCTGTCCCTGAGTGTTTAGATGGAGTTGCCTTTACCCGTCTATTGAACCTGTCGATTACCACAAACATATATCTTTTTCCTCTGAACGTCTTTGTCATGTCCACATCGTCAATCACCACATGTTTAAATGGTCCTTCTAACACAGGTATGTGACCTATAGGGGTCGAGATTCCGTTTTAACATTATTCTGAACGCATACCTCCCATTGTGAAAGGACGTAATCCACAGTCTTATTCTTAGTCCCAAAGTGGTTGCACTGAGTTCTGCCTGTCCCCACTTCCAGGGTCCTGACAGGAATGGGTTGTTCAGCATTAATCGCTGAGCAGACACCTGAGGTAGGTTCTGCACCTAGTGGGTATGCTGGTACTAATCGACCTCTTCCAGGTTGACCCATGTTGTATAGGGTTCAGGAGGTCTCACGACATAATTGCTGTTTACCTTTAGCTTGCATCGTGGTTCATTCCAGTTCTCGCCAACCCAGTAGAAAACCACTGGTCATCACATTAGCAACCCGAAATTCATAGACAGATTCATATGGTTTTGCCTGTTCATGTTGGTGACAGCAGAAAGAATGCATTGCAAAAGCATAGGGTTTAACAAAGATGAGTTAGCTTCTCGATCATTCTTCATTTTTGGGATTTATGCCTCTTTTGTCAGACAGGTGGCCACTTCTTTTAGCCCTCTTACAAAAGTCATTGGGATTCAGTTCAATCGCAGAATTATGCTGCCTTTACATCTGTATCATTGTTTGGACGTATTGAGCAAATTGGGCCAGTTTCTCCTGACAGGGTTTGGTTTAGGAAGAGAACTGTAATTCCCGCCATAGCCCATTGTTTCAGATGGCTCATGCCACTAACCCCAATGACAGCAGCTATGAAGGTGGATACCGATATTGGATTCTGCATCTTCAGAGCACAGTAAGGATTATTATCGTGGGATGGGCTGGGAACAGTCAGAAGATATTAGGGGAAAATCTCCATCGCTTTCACCAAATAGTGTCTGTATGCCAGACATAGACTCTGCATTATGAGTAGAATGTAATTCTTTGTTTTTACAGCGTTTTTAATTTAACTTTTTATGATATGCATATTCCTCAAACTTAGTGTTCTTTTACATTCTCCCAGCTTTTTGGAGATACTTCTGCTGAATACACCTCTACCCGTATCACATGCAGAGTTATTCCAATGGCCAGTAAGGTGTCTTTTCATTTAGTATTGGCGTTATCCTTCCATCTTCTAATTACGAATGAATCAATGCTGCCATGCTTCAACTTAACCATGAGATAATGACGGAGGTCACTGACAATGTGTTAAGGTATAAAACCAAACGATCCTGCCAATTAATTCTGATTTTGCAATTCAGGGCTTATCCAATTGGTTAATAACTATTCACGAGTAGAATCGTTATCAATAATTGAAAGATGGAAACTGAACAAGCGACTAAAACATTTTAAAAGTCACCAATGTAAACTGGAAATTTATTTATTCAAAATTAAATTTAAAAAATGTAAACTTCACATAGTGTCCAACCCTGCAATCCATTATAATTACTTGGTTCTAGTCCATGAATTCAAATCCCCGATTTGGTACCTTAAACGGTTCGGACCAAACGTTGCTCAATTACAATGCGACAGCATGTGAAAAGACTACAGCTCTATTAAAAGACCTTGTCTATTTGCATGGTATTAAAATACTTCTAATCCACAAATATTGGCCGAACCCAAACACACAGATATTCACAATAGGGTTTTAATTCTTGTTACATGATTTTCACAGCATAATGTTCAACCAAAACTTATTTTCTCAATGAGAGAGGCAAATTAATATAGAATAAAGCTACAACTGGTACTCCATAACCACCAATGAGATGTAACATCTTCAGCGGAAACAAAATAGTCCGAAACAAAAACAAATCATTTCTGCTAGAATCATTTTCTGAAAACTATATTATTGGTTTGTGATATTTAGAATCTGTCTTAATACTTTCAGTTTTACAATATTTAACGAATATTCAAATTCACGTAATTCCTCCACTCAATCAGCAAATGTGATAGTCGGAGATGATTTTCGTCAATGTTAGGTATAGTTTATTATTTTAAATGAAATTGAGCTGGGACCTGCTCTCATCCGAGGCCAGAATGATTCTGCACCTGAGGCCACGACTTAGTGTGGCTGCTTTTACTTCCTTTAACCAATTATTTCATTCGTCCAACAAGTTGGGGTGAAAGGTGTGAAACTGATCTTTGGCAGCCACATGAAAATATGGGGAATTTGCAAGCAAGTTTGTACTGATGTTAAATGGTGCAGAGTCTAAGGGGAAGACATATTTTTTTTTTAAAAAAAGGATCGTTATGTCGTCTTCGTCCATATTAAACTGATTGAATTTAAACAGGGTTGGATTTCATAGAAGCATAAAAATGTGGTTAGTTAGAAGTCGACAGTAGAGCTGACTTGGTCCGTAAGAAGAACGGATGGGTTAATATTTCATTAGTATTACCATTTATTCATGAAATTGGTTTTTCATAATCACTGGTAGTTTCCTGAATCCCTCAAAAGAAATCGTCCTAAATTTCCAAAATGCAAAATAAATTCGAAACATTCCTGTATGTTGAGCTCCAGAAATAAAAAAAAACAAACATTCAATCACCATCAACAAAAGGTGCATTCAAACTAGATCACAAACAGTTAACCTTTCTGCAAAGTGCAAGGATTCACACGCACGGACACACCCACACACACACGCACACTTATTTGAGCAGAGCCATTATTCTTTTAGTATGGGGGGCACTTTATCCATGTTATCATCTTCATCCAGGGACTACCCTTCAGATCCTGACCATTATTCCATCTCCAACTAATCCGAACCGTCCCGTGCTGCTACCGGTCAGGCCTTCCTCTGAACATGCTTTTATACCGCATTTTGCCCCTTCTAAGCCTCATTTTCCATCTGGGCCTATTCAATACTCCGTTTACAGTTTAGAAAATCCGCGTTGAGCTTTGTTCTCGTACTGTCTGAAGGAACCTGAGTTCCTCGTCTAAATTTCCCTTTGTGTTTTTGCCTTTTTCACTTGCCCTCAAAACACCTTTCTCTCTTTCTGCCTTTCGTTGATTAACACCTTCACACCCTCCCATCTCTGATTCAGTTCAGCTTTCTCGTCCTTGTCCTCAACCCATTCAATTTCTCCTTCTATTTCCACCGTTCCCTTTATCAAAGGTGATGGCTTTGTTTTTTCTGTGATCCAGTAGGTAGAAAGTCAGTCCAGTTCGCCTAAGTCTTGACTCAAATAAAGTTTATCTTTCTGAACTCCACTTTCCACAGACTGCTTTTTTTGTTCATTAGCAGCCTGCCTGGTCACTCCAGGTGCCTGGTACGATTTTTATCAGCTTTTCTACCTCTCATCTGAAAAATGTTAATATTTCTGCCTTCCATTCCCTTTTGTACTTCCTCCTTTAGTTTTACCTTTTGTTTGTGGTTCCCAATTAAAGTGAGCGGCATGGTGGCACAGTGGTTAGCACGGCTACCTCACCGTGCCAGAGACTCCGAGTTCAATTCCCGCCTCAGGCGACTCTGTGTGGAGTTTGCACATTCTCTGCGTGGGTGTGCTCTGGTTTTCTCCCACAACCCAAAAAAATGTGCAGCTTAGGTGAATTGACCATGCTAAATTGCCTGTCGTGTTAGGTGAAGGGTTAAATGTCTGGGTGGTATACGGGTCGGTGTGGGCTTAATGGGCCGAAGGGCCTGTTTTCACGCTGTAAGTAATCTAATCTGCAGTAAACCCTTCCATTTCAACCTGTTTATATCAAAGGTGCGTTCTTTGGCCGTTCCGATAGAAATTTCTGAGTTTTCTCCCCATTTGTCGGTGAATTTACAATATTATTTCTTGTGACTGGGAATTTCTTACTCAATATTTCAACTGTTCTCCCTTTGGTGATGTTTAAAATTACATCAGTCCAGTTATCATACTGTAATTGGCTTGATACTACTTAAAGGTCTCGTGGCGCGTGGGAAAATGTGGTTATTCTCAGTTATTTTTTCTTTAATCATCTATTGCCAAATTGCCGGCATTCAATTTTATTCAGGATCAATAATACAAACGATGAATTAGTCTTTCCTGACTTGTTCTGCCTGTATAGAGCCCTTCTATTTCCAGACCGATAACCATAAAACATTCCTCCCTGACTGTGCAAACACCTTAATTCCCTGCGGCATTATTCGCAATATCATCCTGCTCTGACCGTTCAGACTCTTTACCGGCACAGTAGGATCCACAGGGACTTTCCAACCGTCCCATTCAGACCTGTTAATTTCCTAGTGCGGCATCTGCAGGATGGTCCAGCCTGACTGTTCAGACGCTCGTTACACGTAAGGTGGTGTCCACAGTGATTTTGTAACACTTCGTGTAATTCTATCTCAGCCAATCGCTTTGCTCTGCACTTAATTACACCACTGTGCAGTATTCCTGAATAATCCTCTGCGTCTCCTGAAACTTCAATTTACTACCGGACTCATTGGTTCTTTGGATCAGAGAAGCCTTTCAGCTGGTTTTCTGCACGTCTGCATCCCCGAGATCATCCCTCACCCAATAGAATTTAATCCAAAATATCAGAAAAATGCTCATATAGATTTAAGCTTGGCCAAACCTAATTCTGTCAGGCTCAGGAGGGTCCCTAATCGACTGGGAAGCGCCGTGTGCATGCCGCCTCTGTTCAGAAGTTTTTTTTTTTTCCCCCGAGTTTACTCGCAGCGTCAAATTTGTTGTCAAATGTTTGTATGTAATGCTCTGTGACATTCACAAGGAGGCACAGAACATTCATCGCGAATTTGAACTTTTACTTGCAGACAAAAGCTGAAACATTCAGACAATTGCTTCCTGGCTGCCCCCGATACTTGGGGCTCACTACTTTTTATAATTTTCTAGTTGCCATGCTTATCTGGTGTCATGATAATAACCAATCACACAAGCTTGGATTGCTTTCATAAATTAATTATCCTCTGCCGCAATGGTCTTCTACTTTACACTTAACCTATTACATTATGCTACCATCATCTAGCACATAAACTCACTTATCACGTGATTTGTTTAGCCCACCATATCGTGTTGCCATTATTGACAGAATTAACTCATCTGTTGCTCATTTGTTATATGATTCTGTGCATCGCTCCATCAAGTTAAACATACAACTGCCAAACGAATTTCCACATTACATGTTTCTATCCATTGCTCTATTAATCTCATTACACAACTGATTAACTAATTTCCATTTTACGTTACTCTATGCATTGCACTATTAATCGAATTATACACCTGCCAAATCAATTTCTTCATCGACATCTGCCTTTTATGTAAATAGAAGTGTCAAAACATGATCAAGGTTCATTTTGATCAGGAGTTTTTGTGCCTTTCACATGGCTTAGAAAGGAAAGGACTTTTTTAGTGATGCATAACAAACCAACCTTTAATGTGGGATCTGTTTTTCTCTCTCAATGAGCAATTCTTCTGTAACTAGATTCGAATTTGCCTCTGATATACGGCGTGTAATATATGGTGAGAAAAATGCTGACAGTGCCAGACCGTCAAACTGGCAAATTCTGCAACAGACCAACAGCTGACAAGCGCACATGCCATCTTAAGGGAATGCGAAGTAGCGAGAATTATTCATTTGAATTGGTTTTTATATCACGGTGACAGTATGCAAGAGGTCAACATAAATTTCTGCACCAATTTCACACAGCAGCAAATTCTGCAACAGACCAACAGCTGACAAGCGCACATGCCATCTTAAAGGAATGCGAAGTAGCGAGAATTATTCATTTGAATTGGTTTTTATATCACGGTGACAGTATGTAAGAGGTCAACATAAATATCTGCACCAATTTCTTTGTGTATGAGAGGAATCACATTTTGCCTGCTTCTTTGCACATTCCACAGGTCAATGCAATAATTTAATGATTCGGAATATGTGATGTCATGCATCAACAACAAAACTGAGAAGGTGACACATGCTTTCAAATTTGTAAAGAGTGTGGGAGCTTCAGAACGAGGGAGTCAGATTGAAATTGATGAGTACTGAAATACATCGTAAATAGAGTTCGGTCTGTAAGTTCAGAGAAACCTGTGCAGCATAAATCATATGTGAGGTGGAGTATGGGAAATGGAATATCGTGGCTGATGGTAGTGAAAGTGATTTAGGAGGGGCAGATTAATGCAATGACTGACTGGTTTTCAGATAGGAGTGAAATGTAGTGACTGAAGGGAGTTCAGCGTTATGGCTGACGTTAATTTGTATCAGTAATTGAGCTGATACCATTCAGTGACGGAGATGAGTGGTTGTAGTGGCACAGGGGAGAAGGACGTATTTCTTGTAAGAAGTGGACTACAACACCTGCATGCAATGGGTAGCAATTACAGAACAGCGTGTGAGTTGGTGCATAAGAGAAGTGGGTGATCATAATGCCAGCAGTAGAAGAATTAAAATCAGGAACGAGGATGAAGTGAGAGAAATTAATATAATTATTGGGTCCCAGAGGTCACAGCTAAAAAAAAGAAAACAAACAATTTTATTCATTAATTCGAACAGAGAATATTCAAACCAACACTTATTTCCAAAAGCTTTCCATTAAAACTATCTTTTACCTCCCACTCTACAATACTAGTCATACATATAAAAAAAATGTACAAAATAAAATCGCGTTTCAAAACTAGTCAGCTGTGTCGATTCTATTTCGTGGCTTTTCTTCAGTAGATTTTTCTCAAGGTCAGCTTCGATATTCTGTCGCACAAACTTTATGCAGATGTGTACTTTTCGGAGAGCTCTTCAGCTCGTAGTCGAGTGGTTCGCCAACTCACTCGTCAAAATGTCCAGCTTTATCTCACAAAACATCGAATCGTTTCATTCGCTTGATGTTATCACAAACAGTAAAATTCAAAATCATTTGGAAATTGTTTTGTGGGCATAATTTAAACGGATTGGCCGAAATTGAATTGTATTTGTTCCATAGCAACACGAATATAGATGCTTGCTTCAAGCAAGTGTGTCATTTTAAATACTTTCCGTAAGCCTGTGCCAACTTCCACACTGTCTTCAAAATGCAGTCCCCTCTTGCACCTTCATAAAGCCGCCCCCTTGGAAAAAAAAAACAAATATCATAATGAAAAGATTGCTTCATTTGCTTCCACTATTCTTCAGCCACATTATTATGATATGCATATGACTTTAATCTAAGTTCATAACAGCTTCTTCCTGAGTGTGTGTGTGTGTGTATTTATATATATATATATATATATATATATATATATATATGTATTCACACACACGTATAACATATATATGTATACATAATAACATTAAATGTATACCAATCTTGTATACGTTTTGTCAGTTAAATCCACGACAACGCACCTGCAGTTGCATTCTTCCGACCTACAACATCTCCGAGGCATAAAGGAGAGATCTGCAACGTTTAAACCAACAAATAATCTCACATTCCGGTCTTTCAAGCTTTTCAATAATGTAAGATGATTGTCATCCATGTACACAACCGTCTCGGACTCATTGTCCATGACATACACATTCAATGTTGTTCAGCAAGTACCAAACTCAATAGTTGCTTTTGTGATCCTGGAGTCTTTTCTCAACTGGATGTTAAGTCTCTACGAGAAATAAGCAACTGGCAGTTCAATCCTATCCTCGTTTCCTGCAGCAGTACAGCTCCAACACCTATGCCACGAGCATCGATGGCAACTTTGAAGGGATGCGAGAAATTTCCTGTCGTTAAAACTGGAGCGGTGGTTAAGGATGCTTTCAAATGGTCCAATACCTCCTGGCATTGTTCTGTCCACCGAAAATTTGTGTTCTTCCTCAGGAAAGCGGTTAACAGTACCACTACACCGCTGAAACTTGGAACACACTACCGATAGAATTCACTTCTTACCTAAAATTAAAGCATCTGTTTCTTCGAGATTGGTCTTCGAAATTCTTTCATGGCTTTCAAATTTGCGTTCCATGTCGTCAACCTTCCATGTCCGATGTTATGTCGCAAGCACGTCACCTCTGCTTTCGCGAATTCAGTTTTCTTTCCGTTCACTACCAGTTTTGCTTCTCATACTCGTTCAAATAGCTCTGCCAAATTTGCTATGTGCAGGAATTACAAAAGATCACTACATCGTCCAGATAGATTCAACAGTTTGTTAACGCAGTCGCAACTCTGTTCACTGGTCTTTGAAATGTGACGGGTGCGTTCCTCATTCCAAAGGGCATCACTTTGAAGTGATAGAATCCATTTGCGGTTAAGAACTCAGAAATTTCTTCTGTCCTCTCTGATAAATGCAATTGCCAATAACCAGGCAGCAAGTCCAACTTCGTACTTTGACGGGCTTGTCGTACTTTCACGATGCAGTCCTCCAATCTCGGTATTTCATATCAGTCCGATTTTGTTCCAGCGTTGACCTTCTGACAATCCATGCAACATCATTGAGTCTCAGCAAGTTTGGGAACTAAGACGATCAGCGAAAACTAAAAGCTCTGCCTCGGGCTCGAAGATATCTTCATTGAGAATGGCCTCCACCACGTTCTGGAACAGCCTGGATTTGAAAACATGAAGCGAATTGGGGTGTTGCTTTATTGCAACAATATTCCCATTGTCTACCTCATGCAGAATAGCATTAGTCCTCCCCAACGTATTCCAAAATATATAGACATACGCTGTAACAAACATTTGAACTGCGTTCTTTCCTCCTGAGACAGGTAGTTTATTAACTTACCCATGCCTCAAGGACTTCGTCATTGTTAAATATATGTTGAGATGCATCAAATTCCACAATATCTGTGTCCTCACTCTGCAGAGCAGTAACCAACAGCTGCTTCCCTCGTTCTTTCAGACAATAAACCTCAGGTATATTCTCTGCCTCCTTTTGGGTGCATGCATCAAAATACAAGTCTTTAATTGTCTCGTCATTTTTTTGCAATTCCATTAGCCTTTCAGAACAAACATTTCTGACTGACCCTCTGCCTGTTCAAGACTGTCCTATTCCATTCAGTCCAAAAGTATGTCTCTAACTGAACAAAAGTTCCTTTACCTTTCTCTTTCGTTGTTGATTCATGCTGTGACTTAGGGTAGTGTAACTTCTTACCACGCAGTCTGGATAAAATACACGTATTTTTTTCTTTTATCTCTTCTGTTTTCTGGTGTTCCTTGGGCAGCTCCAAAAAGGGTGTTAATATCACTTTGGACCCTGCTAAACCATTCTCAAGAGCAAATGGATTCCTGGACCTGACACTCAATTCATCACTCAAATTATTCTTCCCCAGTCATCATTTGGCATCCCCCTGATCTTTCGACGGAAACTGTTAAATTTCTGTCCATCTGTCCCACGAATTACCAATCTCTCTAATAACAGGTCAGAAAGAATAATTTCTTACTGTTAGAGACTGGTTAGATCCTGCCTCTCTCAACAGTATAACGTCTGGAACCTTGTCGTCCTGTTCTTTCGAGTAAACGTTGTCCACAAAGGCGAATTATTTATTGAGATCATTTTCTATTTCCACACTCAGCCCTTGCCTGCGCTGTACGCTCTTCTG
>NC_057717.1:82129387-82131808 GCF_004010195.1 Chiloscyllium plagiosum | reverse complement strand
AACGTTGGAATTCCGTCCGAACCTCTGACAAACCCTTCCCACCGTAAAGCAGATCTATTTGACTAGACTGAGTTGAGATCACTTTACTGGTTCATGCGTCATATTTTGTTTTGACGTGGCTCTATAGAGATTACTGAAATTATTCATGAGGCTAAGGACAGGACATAAATCGGCATTCACAAAAGGGGACACAGAAGTGTAATTTCTCCTCTTCCCCTCATCTGGCTAAATTGCAAGAAATCCAATCATGAAAAAATATGAGCATTTCTGCAGTGCTAGAATAACTGAATGACAATCCAAGCAACATGTGGATACATGTTTGACTGGTAAATCTCTATTTTGGTCCACCAACGAACTGGGAGTGGGTTGAAGTGTGAGAATTTTGAGATATCCAGAAAAGGATTGTCAAATGTCGATGGCTTTTTTTTTTAGTTTCGTCAGCTGTTATACCTGGTTCTCATCTCCCTCATAATATCTTTTAATTTTGCAAATTAGATTTTGACTCAGTGGTGTAGGATTTTCGAGATCACTCCAGATGTTGGCAAAATGTCTCTCAGCAGGTCTGATTCAACAGTGAGCTTTACTTTAAACTGTAGACTCTCAGCGTCAAGTATAATTTTTTCGATCAACTTGAAGCATTTGAAAATCTCATTGGCTGCCCATAACTGGGGCAAGATTAAAACTTCTGGAACAAATGTCCAGTGCACTTCAGCCACCTCTCACCTCAGAGCGCAGAAAGAAAGTATTTTGAACCAACGTGTTTATTCACACTGCACGCACTCACGAATCTTCCCCTCAACATTAAGTTCATTGTTTTTTTTTACTTCCAGCCATATTAATACAGTCTCGAACCTCAGTCTCGTTTGGAGATGAGGAAGGAGAAGACAAAGAGATGTTGGTGAGTGTGTTTGAGGCGCGAACAGGTGAATGCTCGGATGAAGGAAAACCTTTAACTATGTCGATAGAATTGGGCCCATGTCAGTAATAGATTCACGAAATGCAAATTCACTTGTGTAAATACTCTGGGATGTTGATTGTCAGTCCTTGGATATTTGTCTGTAGAAGCACGGTGGCTCAGCGAAATCATTAATATTCTGTTCTATCAATTATTTCAAGCCAAGTTATCTTCTAAGTCGCACTTATTCTCGTTTATTCTTCATACTAAACGCCAGTTTTACATCATTTCCAGTACGGGTATTTGCAACTTCGCATATGATGTCCGAAGTGAAACAGGCGTATAATTCGTCAGTCATCTCTTTGCTCCCCATTACACATACTCCCGTTTCTGAATCTGGACCAATACCTCATAAATCTGAAACCATAACGGACAAACCATCTTTTCGGCCAGTGATATACCTCAGTTTTTTCTACTTTATTCATAATTCACTCTTAGTAATCTTAAGATCCCTGCCTTTGCAGTCTTAAATTCAGTTTGCTTCCTCCTGTCATTTTTCCCAATGTGTAACCTGACCTCTGGCTTTTCACCTTCTACTTTTAAGATGCGCTATAACGGTTCTGAGGCATTCATAAGTCAAACATCGGGGAGGCATCATCGTATTCTTGATTCTCGTTTGCGCCGATTCATTCTCCTCACAATTGGTTGAACTTTGCCTTTCAAGTTATTTTGGATCATTCCCTTAGTAACACACACATCAGGGTGCAATGAAATTGGTTTTAGCTGCTTAATCCAAGAGAACATCTCTCTCAACACTATCGGAAGATGTATATCTTTTCTCAAGAAAATGCCCACGGGGGAGTCTCGCATGGCCTTTTTAGTCTTCTATCTCTACCAACAATACCTTTTCTGCTTGTGGAGTCTTAACCTGCGATGTGGCCATCTCGCTGCCTTGCTTTCTGCATTTCGCCCAGCTTCACAGTTGTTCTACAATGACGTCAGACATTGCTCCAGTTACACAATCTGTACTTCCAGCAGTTACAACTGGAGACATTTCCTGCTCACAGCCTTGCCCGAGGCAGTGGAAATATTCCCGGCTTAGTCCGTATTCCTGCAGGAGCACACCACCGATTGTTGCTCTTCTGCCTGACTGACCCCGACATCTTGTACGTTTTAGAAGATACTATATATCGGATTCTCTGGTTCTTTGGTCTACAATCAAGGGAATATGGCAAAATTACACTTAATATTCCGTGATCTTTACTGTCACTTTTCATTACGTTAACATGCAAGTTATGCAATGCGAGAGTTTGTCGACACTATAGCGCAGGCGGAGGCCATTTCGACAATCGTGCCTGCAACAAGTTTTCAAAATACATACTTCTTTCATACCAATCTCCTGTTCCTCCCTACAGACATGCATTACCTGTTCTTTACAACAGTAGTGTACATACACATTCTTCACTGTGATGATGATTGTTTTTGACTCGGTGTATGAATTTCTTTAATTTTGCTTACTTTTGAAT
>NC_057717.1:82124897-82128915 GCF_004010195.1 Chiloscyllium plagiosum | reverse complement strand
TGAGGCATTCATAAGTCAAACATCGGGGAGGCATCATCGTATTCTTGATTCTCGTTTGCGCCGATTCATTCTCCTCACAATTGGTTGAACTTTGCCTTTCAAGTTATTTTGGATCATTCCCTTAGTAACACACACATCAGGGTGCAATGAAATTGGTTTTAGCTGCTTAATCCAAGAGAACATCTCTCTCAACACTATCGGAAGATGTATATCTTTTCTCAAGAAAATGCCCACGGGGGAGTCTCGCATGGCCTCTTTAGTCGTCTTTCTCTACCAACAATACATTTTCTGCTTGTGGAGTCTTAACCTGCGATGTGGCCATCTCGCTGCCTTGCTTTCTGCATTTCGCCCAGCTTCACAGTTGTTCTACAATGACGTCAGACATTGCTCCACTTCCACAATCTGTATTTCCAGCAGTTACAACTGGAGACATTTCCTGCTCACAGTTTTGCCCGATCAGTGGAAATATTCCCGGCTTAGTCCGTATTCCTGCAGGAGCACACCACTGATTGTTGCTCTTCTGCCTGACTGACCCCGACATCTTGTACGTTTTAGAAGATACTACCTATCGGATTCTCTGGTTCTTTGGTCTACAATCAAGGGAATATGGCAAAATTACACTTAATATTCCGTGATCTTTGCTGTCACTTTTCATTACTTTAACATGCAAGTTATGAAATGCGAGATTTTGTCGACACTGTAGCGCAGGCGGAGGCCATTTCGACAATCGTGCCTGCAACAAGTTTTCAAAATACATACTTCTTTCATACCAATCTCCTGTTCCTCCCTACAGGAATGCATTACCTGTTCTTTACAACAGTAGTGTACATACACATTCTTCACTGTGATGATGATTGTTTTTGACTCGGTGTGTGCATTTCTTTAATTTTGCTTACTTTTGAATTTCTTCACAATTTAACATAAATTAAAAATGTGTGTTCAATGCCCATGTTAATTTCTCCATTCTCATTGCTAAATCCGCAAGTTCACCACTCATAAATGAATACTTTCTGTGTACTTTCTTTCTTTTCTCTAGCGTCGTGGAAGGTGAAATCATGTGCTTTGCAAAGACTTCTGGATAATTTAATTTTGCACTCCTTTTTCCCATTTTCAAAAGATCATTCATTGTTGATTTTTAAAACTTATTCATGCCAATACATTTTACCATATTGGTCACAACGTTGTTCGCTTTGATACAATCCTTAAATTTCATGATTAGTCATAGAAGGTAGAACATTTAACATTACAGCACAGTGCAGGCCTTTCGCTCTCGATGTGGCGCCGACCTGTGAAACCAATCTAAAGCCCATCTCACCGGCACAATTCGATTATCATCCATATGCCAATCCTATGACCATTTAAATGCCCTTAAATTTGGCGAGTCGACTACTGTTGCAGGCAGTGCATTACACTCTCCTATTCCTCTCTGAGTCAAGTCTGACATCGATCCTATATCTAACACCCCTCAACTTAAACCTATGTCCCTTAGTGCGAGCAATCACTCTTCGAGGAAAAGCGTTCTGGGTGATGCATCCTTTACATTCGAGAATCTCTCGGTGAAATGTATGCCGTTTCAGAGACTTAAAAGCCTCCGTAAATGTCTAGTTCTACTCCTTTAATGACCTGAGTTTTCATTTCGTTTTTAATTCCCCCCGTCGACAGGACTGAATCATGCTTTCATGGGTTTATGTGTGTGCTATGCAAATTGCAGGAACAAGATTCAAATCAAAGTATCCCACATAAACAAAAACTGATGATATTTCATCATGTCACAATCACTGTTGATTGGACAATATGGAGGCAAACCTGCTTCCCTATTTATCTTTGTTCTGCTTAAATTCATACACACAAATGCACACATGCATGAGGATACACACTCTTGAGCAAGTGTACAGATAAACGAGTGCAGAAACAGAAATAGCCGCGGCAAAATAAAGAGGCAAAATCGTAAGTTCCAATATTTGAATGGAAGTCACCAGCGAATGTGGTTTCAGGATTGATTTCTTATAGTGCAATTCTTTAATCGTTTTCAAAATTTGATACATTTCAATATTACTGCAAAGAGATAATTGACAATATTCTTGAAATGTTTTCTGAACTGAGTTTGTGTCAAGACATATATTGCAGTATTTGTACAACAACTGAGCAGCTGGAGCATGTAGCCCAGTTCCCTTACAAAAACGGGCAGATTCTTAGACAGATATCTCAGATAAAACAGTCGTCTATTTAAGGAAAACACCATTGACACTAACCATAACAGAATAATATTGATTGACAAAAGGAATAACAAAATTATTGAATTCCTTCGATTGTTCATCTCTGTGTCTCTGGTGGTCTTTATGTTCCTTTGATGATGAAGCCTCCTTCGGGATCTGCTGGCCACGATAATATTCGATTGTTCATCTCTGTGTCTCTGGTGGTCTTTCTGTTCCTTTGATGATGGAGCCTCCTTCGGGATCTGCTGGCCACGATAATATGCCTGACCGTTAAACCATTGAGAAACAGAATGAGTATAAAAGCAACTCCTGGGGTGAGTAGATAATGAAATATCTCAATTGCGCCCCACAATGAAGAATACCTGATACGTCGTGGCAGCCAGCAGAACCAGGGTCCACCCATCTGATTATACTGACCTGTAAACATAAAATACCAAGAAATGTTCTTCAAACAACTCATTCCAGTCACAGTTCCCAGAACCACTGACGGTGTTTTCACATGGCAGTATTCATTTTTCACTTTTGGGCAACAAATATTCACGAATCGATCAATGGTGAAAGTAACTGTGAACCAGAAAGAACAGTCAGTGGCGGCATGGAGCAGGACAGCGTGGATGTTACAAACAGGAACGTTTTCTAAGAAATGGTGCTCTACCTTATAGAGGAAGAGAATGCGTCGCAGGATTAGATCAGTAATGACGACGAGTAAATCCGCCATTGCCATAGCCATCAGGTAGTGAGTGACGCCTTGGGAGAGATCACACTTTTTCCGGGAGAGAATTATGATGTTTATTACGTTAGCTGAGGAACATAAACAGTGAAGTTATTGGTTCTGCTCGGATCAAAGAGATCAGATTTCCAGGGAGAGATCACACTTTTTCCGGGAGAGAATTATGATGGTTATTACGTTAGCTGAGGCACATAAACAGTGAAGTTATTGGTTCTGCTCGGATCAAAGAGATCAGATTTCCATGCTACTTAATGTGACATACAAATAGGATACTGTTATATTGTTCTACCAAATGTTTATCACAGTATTAGGGTTTTCTGTTGCATCTCGTACTTGACCTCACATAATTTGATTACAAATGAAAATGTGGGATAAGGTAAATCGAGTGGTTTTCATCATGTATAACTCTATGACTGTATGTTATAATGCATGTTGCTGAAATTGGTAAATCCCACAGGAAATAGGTGTGATGTTGTTAAAGTGACTCGAAGTCACGTCAGTCGGATATGATGTCCGCACTTTGATCATGATGATTTTTCTTGGGTAGTTTGATGTTGCCAGTGTTGTCCTTTCGCTTAGAATTCCTGAGTACCCATGTGTAATTGTGCATAATCCATCCTGGATTATGAAGACTGAATAGCAATCAACGACTCAGTATTGGAGTGTTGGAAACCGACAAAGTCACTTTTTCTGAACTGTCCTCATGCAGAGATGGTCGTGACTGCGTGCAGGCTCTAAATGGGCAATTGTTCACTTTTGGAGGTAAAAACAATGACTGCACATCTACCTACTTGGACCAGTGCCGCTCTGACATCATTCTACGACCTGACATCATCATGCCAATGTACTGCACTCAACAAAAACCCAGCTGACAACTTTAAAAAGCAATCACACTATCAACAATATGCACTGCTGCATCTCCAAAACATGACTTCGATAATACCGTTCAAATCAATGACCACGACCTGGATAATGCAATGGCGCCAAAGGGAAAGCATGGGTATCTGTGACCAGAAGGAAAGAGTGTAGATTCACTTTGACAACTGATTTAAATGCATGGCGATTACAATAA
>NC_057717.1:82120681-82124497 GCF_004010195.1 Chiloscyllium plagiosum | reverse complement strand
CTCATCTCTGTTCGTGTTGGGTGTGCTGCTCTCACTGACAGTGTCGCAAACATATCGAAGGATGGCCTTATTATTCCAGAGGGGCACACTCCGGTTGCACAATTACGGTCCGTGGAGACTGACATTCATGAGACCGATTACATGAAACGATTCATTGAACTCATTTCACTCCATAATTCCCTCTCCCAGAATGAAGGGATTCACTTACCAGTATACTGAGAACAGAATATACAATTAGGGGACATTCTGGCTGTAAGAGGAGACTGGAACCAGAGGCTGAAGCAACGCATGTGTTTAGTTCTGTGCAAGAAATAGACAGAATAGGTCTTGAATCGACACGGTAGTCCACAAGCTGAAAGGTACGCCCTAAGTCGGCACAGCCAGACATGATGAAAAGAAGTTGTGATCAGTACTTAAATGAATATGGATATATCAGATGTTTCAGCCTGTGCAAATCACCGCATCCCACACATGACGAATATTCTCTGATATTCCAGATAACCGTAGGAAACAGTCCTGTTAACCTCGGTGGAAGTATATACTTTCCTGCCAAGGTTACCACAACTGTGCATAATACTCAAGGCACAGTCTCACAATTGTTCACTGCCAGTGAAACATCAAGACTTCTTTGATCCGGTGCTCAAATTCTCTTGTGATGAATAAAGACAGAATATTGGCTTTCCCACCTTCTTCCCAAACTGCTGCCTCACAGCGCCAGTGACCTGGCTTCGATTCCAGCCTCGGCCAACAGACGGTGTGGAGATGGCACATTCTCCACGTGTCTGCGTGGATTCCCTCTGGTTGCTCCTCCCAGAAGCCAAATGTAGGCGGTTTATGTGAATTGCATTGCAAAATTGTCCATATTGTTCAAGGGGTATGTAGGTTATGTGCATTAGTCAGGGGTAAATCCAGAGTAGCAGTAGCAGAGAATGTGTCTGGATGGATTACTCTTCAGAGAGTCGGTGACGGCATTTCGCCCCAAATGTCCTGTTTCCACAGTGAAGGATTGCATGATATCTCTTAGTCACAGACCATGAGGGCCGCACGCGTGTCTTTAGCCACTGGTGATTTCCAAATATTTGGTTTCATTGGTATTAACAACTTCGATACCAACGTGAGGCGTTACTTGATTGATTACATGTTTTTTTGTGTGTGTTTATCTGTTTACTATCGTGGTTATTCACTGAAGAATATTCAGCAGTTCTGCAAATTTTCCTTAAATACTTCTCAGTTATCTGTGAATTGTGTTGTTTGTTATTTTATGGAATTTTAACTTCGCAAATATAGACTGGGCTGCTGGAGTGTTATTGGCTTGAACGGAGAGGAAATAGTTCAGAACATAAGAAAATAACAACATAAGAAATAGGAGTAGGCGTCGGCAATCTGGCCATTCGAGCCCATTCTGCAGTTCAACAAGATCAGGGCTGCTCTTATCGGGTGTCAGAACCAGTTACCACCCTCTCACCATAACCCTGAATTCCTTGACGTTAAAAGAAACTATCCTATCATTTAAAAAAAAGAGAACTTTCAATGGGGAAGCCTCAACCACATCATTGCGCATTCATTTCCACAGTTTAACAATCCTCTGGTGACGAAGTTCCTTCTCAATACGGTCCAAAATCTAGTTCCCTTATTTTGAGGCTGCGCCATCTTGTCCATTTTTTTATGCACCAATAAAAACATATTCTCTGTTTCCATACTATGTAAACAATGACTTCACTGTTTTAAATGTTTGTTAAGGAGCCCACCTCATTGTTCTAAACTCCAATGAACATAATTCCAATCCAGGCAGAAGTGGGTACTGCAGATGCTGGAGATTAGAGTCAGTGTTCCAGTGGTGCTGGAAAAGCACAGCAGAACATACAGCATTCGAGAAGCAGGAGAATTGACGCTTTGAGCATAAGCCCTTCGTTAAGAATGACTTGATCAAGAGCATATGTCTGAATGGTCGATTCTCCTTCTCCAAGGATGCTGCCTGACACGCTGTGCTTTCATAGTACGACGTTCTCGACTCTGATCTCCAGAATCTGCAGTCCTCACTTTCTCCTATTGAACCTGCAGACCCACCTTCCATGGATCGTGGAAAAGGACACCCAGGTCACTCTTCACAGCAAAATGTGTACCAGAAAATGTTTTGTCCGAACGTGTTATTAAATCTAAGAAGAATCCAGGGTAATACAGACCAATGACCCGAACATCTGTTGTGGACAATTGTTCGAAGGAAACCTGAATAATCGGATTTTCGGTACAGTGGTATGTCATAAGGATCAGTGCCGGCACCACTGCTTTACATCACGTGCATAAATAATTAGGATGTGAACATACGAGACATGATTACTAAGCTTGCAGATGACACCAAAACTGGATTTATAGGTGACAGGGAGGAAGTTTACCTCAGAGTACAACGGGATTTCGATCAAATCTGCCGTGCATGAGTATTGGCATGTGGATTTTAATTTAGATAAACGTGAGATGCTGCACTGTGAAAAGGCAAATCAGGGCAAGACTTATACAGAAAGGTGAATGTACTGATTCGTATTGCCAAATAAAGAGAGGATGGAGTGCAGTTTCAGATTTCCTTGAAGTTGTAGTCCCAGTTGGATGGGATTGTGAAGAAGGCCTTTGGTATGGTTGCCTTTACTGATCAGTTCATTCAATGGAACAGGTCACGTTTCAATAATGTACAGAACATTAGTTAGGCCACTTGTAGAAAAATGCGTGCAAGTATTGTCTCCCTGTTAAATGAAAGTATTTGCAAACTTTAAAAGACAAAAAGTTAAATGGGCTTTGCCAGCGAGAAAGAGTTTAGGCTTCTGGTAGAAACTCCTAAGGGTGCATTTATTTTCAGCAAGCAGGGTTACTTGATCCATGGCTGTAAACGTATGATAGGCATGAATAGCCAAGGTCTTTTCTCTAGTGTTAGGGGAGTCCAATACCAGATAGTTAAGATTTAAGGGGAGTTGGGAAAGATTTAACAGGCAACGAAGTGGCAACGTTTCCTACAGAGGGTGCTGGTGCATTGAATGAGCTGCCAGAAGAAGTGATGAAGGCTGCTAACTTGCAACATTTATAAGGAATTTGAATGGGTATATGAAGAGTAAGTGGTCAGAGGGATATGGAGTAAATGTTGACAAATGGAAATAGATATATTTCAGATATTTCTTCGGCATGCACGAGTTGGACATAAGAGTATGTATCCATGCTGTGCAGCGCAATGAATCCAGACAGCAAAAGGACATTACTTCAGTGACGGACAAGAAAACGCAGCTAAAATTTGGGATAATGTCAACGGTTCCATTCAAACAATTTTTAACCCAGTTTCCGAAACCATGCATCAGAGAAATGAAGTCAAAGGAATTTGCACACCTTATTTCCACTCCTAACCGTTCAACGTTATTGACACCTTTGAGGTTATTTCCCATCAATAATGGAGGGAACCTAAGTAGAGATTTTACTGAAATTCACGTCGAAGAAGAATGGGTGCTCAGATTTTCATGTTTCTGGACCACCAGATTTCCAAATCTAACTCTCGTGGTTTCACGCTGAATCTTTCCGACAATGTAACGATGCTCTTCATCGCCCGAGCAGCCTTCCAGGGGAAAGGCGAAACTTGTTTCCAAGCCGAACTTCTATATTCTATGAACTGAATGGAAATCCAATGTCAGATGTTGTTGCATGAAAGAGTTTATGATCACCAGCACTATTAATCGCCTGTCGGGTATCTTTTAGCAGTTTATTAGGTTTGTTCCACAAAAACTGTTCAGCCCGTTTACAGGAACGAAGCACGTAACGAAATGATAAAAGCTTGCCAATTCG
>NC_057717.1:82113703-82120325 GCF_004010195.1 Chiloscyllium plagiosum | reverse complement strand
AAAGTGAGGTCTGCGGATGCTGGAGATCAGAGTCAAGATGAGAGTGGTGCTGAGAAAGCAAAGCAGGTCAGGCAGCATCCGAGGAGCAGGAAAATCGACGTTTCGGGCAAAAGCCTTTCATCAGGAATGAATCAGGGAGCCTCCGTGGTGGAGAGAAAATGGGAGGGAAGTGGTGCTGGGGCGAACGTAGGGAAGGATATAATATGTGGGTGGAGGTGTAGTTGAAAGTGATAGGTCGGTGATGAGGGTGGAGTGGATAGGTGGACAGGATGATTGGAAGGTAGGACAGGTGATGAGGATGGTGCTGAGCTGTCAGCTTCGAACTGGAGTAAAGTGGGGGGACGGGAAATGAGGAAATTGGTGAAATCCACACTTATGCCCTGTGGTTGAAGGGTTCAGAAGCAGAAGATGAGGCGTTCTTCTTCCAGGCGTCTGGAGGTGAGTGAGTGGCGGTGGAGGAGGCCCAGGAGCTACATGTCGTCAGCAGATTGGGAGGGGGAGTTGAAATGTTTTGCCACAGGGTGTTCGGAGATGTTCCATAAAGCACTCTGCGAGAATGCGCCCACTCTCATCAATATAAAGAAGATCGCATCAAGTGCAACAGATGCAATAAATGAAATTGGTAGGTGTGTAAGTGAAGTGCTGATGGATGTGGAAGTCTCCTTAGCGGCCTTGGATGGAGGTGAGGGAGGAGGTGTGAGCGCAGGATTTTCAATTCCTGCGGTGGTTGGGAAGATGACAGGAGTGTATGATAGGTTGTTGAGGGCCGTGGACCTGACCAGGTAGTCACGGAGAGAACGTTCTTTGCAGAAAGTGGATAAGGGTGTGGAGGGAAATATATTCCTAGTGTTGGGTCTGTTCGTAGGTGACGGAAATGTCGGTGGATAATGTGGATTATGCAGAGGTATGGGAAGTGGATGAGATATGTTGGAGGCTATTTCGACCATTCCCTTCCCAAGTGCTGGGAAATAATACTACTTTCGGAATGTCAGGGGAAAAGTCATAAACAGACAACACCAGGTTGTAATTCCAACAGGTGGAAGTCCTGCTGCTCCTTCGTCAGTTAGCTGGATGGTCAGAACGCTTTCTAATGAGCAGGCTCTCTCACCTATAAACACACACACTCCCCACACTCAATGTTTCTCTCTTACTCACACTCAATCACATGCATATATAAGTCCATAAGGTAAAATTGCACTTGCACGTTTACATTTGGAGAGGGGTACATTCTGTTCAGACAAGCACTATCTGTCGGCAGTCAGTCAATGTCAAATTTTATAAATTTCTAATTTGCAAGTACAACCGGTCAGAGTCAAGTTTGGAACTCAGACAGACTCTAAATATAACAATTTAAATATATTGTCTGAGCTGAGATGGCGACTTTAAAAATAACCCTAATCGTGAAAGAAATGTTTGAATTTACATATTTAACAATCGAAAACAGAGTTCCCGTTCCAAGTGATTAAAACCCTAACAGCAATATAGGTTTGTGCAATGTATTGCAACACCCGTATGACACTTTAGTCTTTTCCCATATATTCTGAAAACTTCAATATTCAATTACACCTGGTATGTGTAATTTTGAACTTTATCCACCTCAGTCGAAAACCAGCACTTCCTCATTGTGACTCCGGGAAAGACACTATGTTGCCCATGTTGTTCTTCTTTTTAACGTGCTCCTGTCCTTATGGAGGCAGTATATTGGTGAAAGAAACAAACTTAGAAGATAGGAGGAGAGTTGGTCACTCAACTGATCTGACCTGCAGCGCCTTTCATTTTGCTCCTGACAGATCATTGACCTCAATGCCATAATGCCACCTTCCTGATATCAAGGAGAACTTTTGCCCAGATTGCCTTCTTGCAAATACATCTTAATTTGGTCTCAACCACTTGTTGTCGTGGTAAATTCCTTAGGTCCGCCATTCTGTGCGTGGCCAAACTTCTCCTCATTCCAAAATTAATTGTTTGAATGATTTTGTCGAGAGGTGAGAGCAACAATCAGAGGGCTGCTGGGAAGGTGAGTGATTCTAAATAAAAAGCTCACCTCGGGCTTCGGACACGGTATTTGTCAAGAGGTGAAAGTGAGGACTGGAGGACTGTTGGGAACGTGAATGAAACCGTTTTAAATAACTGACCTCGGGCGCCGGGTCCTCCATTTGTTTGGAGGTGAGACGGAGGACCAGAGGGCTCTGGGAAGGTGACTGAAACCGTTTAAAAGTCATCCCGGGCCTTGGAGCCTCCATTTGTCAGGGCGAGAGAAGGAGGACCAGAGGTCTACTGGGTAAGCTAGTGAACCATATTTAAAATCTTACTTCGGGGCATTTGTCGAGCGGTGAGATCGGGGACCAGAGGGCTGGTTGGAAGTTGAGTGAAACCGTTAAACAAACAGACCCGTGACTTCGGAGCCTCCATTTGTCTAGAGGTGCGAGCGAGGATGAGAGGGCTCATGAGAAGGTGAGTGAAACGGTTTTAAATATTTTTCTCGGGCCTCGGAACCTACATTTGTCTCGAATTGAGAGCGAGGACCAGAGGTCTCTTGGGTAGGTAAGTGAAATTGTGTTATTAGGTAGCGGCTGAACCCAAGGTACGTCGTGTGTCGTGTCTCCCACCCGCCCTCCTCCTCTCATAAAAAAAGTTCTTGAGCTGATCAGGTAACGACATTCTATTTCTTTTTTATTACTTTATCGAGTGATTTGGTGAAAACATTGCTTTTTCATACACGTGAGAAGCTTGATGAAAGAGCTTGCTTAGAGTTTCGAAGAAGTATGTTCCTGTGAAATAAGCGATCGAAATGGCAAGGTTTAGGAACCTTGGATGACAGGATAAATTGTGACTCTAACTGAGAGGAAACGGATGTGTACATATGTCGAGGCTACAGAAGACAAACAAATCTTTGGAAGAATATCGGGAATGTAGGACCATTGCGAAATGAGGAATTAACAGGGCTAAAATGAGTCATGAGATATGTTCAGGAAATAGGGTTAAAGATAATCACAAAGCATTTTTTTCATCTATAAGGAGGAAGAGGGTAACTAGAGAAAAGGTTAACCCACGCAAGGGCATACCAGGAAAAACATGCGTGGCGTCAGAGAAAATGGGTGAGATCCTTAACGAGAACTTTGTATCGGTATTCACTGAGAAGACGAACATTACGGAATTTGAGGTTAGGGATCGATCTGTGAGTGCTCTAGGTCATGCAGGCATCAGGAGGGAGGAGGTTTTGGGTGTATAGTATAGAATTCCCCAGGTCAGGATGGGATCTACCAAAGGTCAGTGAGGGAAGAGGGAGAGGAAATAGCTGTGCTTTAATATATATCCTTGCAGCATCCTTGAACACGGATGCGGACCAGATGACAGGAAAATTGCTAATATTGTCCCCTTGTTTAAGAGAGAAGCAGTGATGCTCGAGGTATTCAGAGACCAGTGAGACGGACGTCAATTCTAGCGAAAGTGAGGGACAAAACTATTGCATTTGGAAGAAAATGAGCTGTTCAGTAATGGGCAGCATAGATTTGTGCGGGGAAAGTCAAGTCTTACAAACCTAATAAAATTATTTGTTGAGGTGGCAAATTATATTGATAGAGGAAGGGCTGCAGAGGCCAGAAATTTGGACTTTAGTAAGGCACTTAATAAAGTTCCCCATTGTCGGCTGATGAGGAACGTGAAATCGCATGTGACCCATCGTGTTCCAGTTAGATGGATGGAGAACTGGCTGGACAGCAGGAGACAAAGTGTAGTATTGGAAGGGACTTGCGACCACAGGGATCATTGGTTGGAACACTGTTGTTTGAGATGTATATACATGATTTGGAGGAAGTAATCAGGTGCCTGAGTAGCAAGTTTGCAGATGACACTAAGATTGGTGGAGTCGCAGATAGTGAAGGGGAATGTCAGCGAATACAGCACAATATAGATAGATTGGAGAGATGGACAGAAAAATGGGAAAAGGAATTCAATCCTGGCAATTGTGAGATTATATATTTTGGAGAGCGAACTTTACAGTAAATGGAAAAGTCCTGGGAAAAATTTACATACAGTGAAATCTGGGAGTCAGGTCCATTTTTCCGTGAGGATGGCAACGCTGTTCAGTAATGTGGTCAAGAAGGCATACGGCCATGCTTTCCTTCATTGGACAGTGTATTGAGTACAAGAGTTGGCGGGTACTTTACAGTAAATGGAAAAGTCCTGGGAAAAATTAACATACAGTGAAATCTGGGAGTCAGGTCCACTTTTCCCTGAGGATGGCAACGCTGTTCAGTAATGTGGTCAAGAAGGCATACGGCCATGCTTTCCTTCATTGGACAGTGTATTGAGTACAAGAGTTGGCGGGTTATGTTACGGTCGTGTAGGATTTTGGTTCGGCAACATTTGGAATACAGCGTAGAGTTCTGGTCGCCACATTAACAAGAGGATGCGGATGTTTTGGAGAGTTTGCAGAGTAGATTCATCAGAATGTTGCCTATGAAGAGAGGCTGAACAGATTAAGAATATATTCAATAAGAAGAGAGTTTTCGGGTGGACGTGATTAAGCTCAGCAAAATCGTGACATGTGTAGACAGGGTGGAAAACAAGAAGACTTCTTTCTCAGCATGTTTAACTCAATTACTGGGGTTCACGAGTTCTAAGTGTGATTTGAAAGGTTGTGGGAAGGTATTCGTAGGACGTTCTTTACACAAAGAATGGGGGGAGGAGGCTGACCGCATTGCCAACGGAAATGGTAGAAGTGGAAAGTATACCATAATTTATAATGTATTGTGTTGAAAATCAAATCGACATAACTCAATTTTTAGCAAGAGCAAAGAAAGGATCTTTATTAAAAATTCTGCAAGATTTTGACTCATTAGACTATGTCAGATCCCTCAATGCAAACAGTACTGAAACAGTTGCAGACGCCTGTCTTTTAGCATTCCTTATCACACTCTCAAGGGCAAAGACCAGGGGAAGCTTAAGTTGTTATCCTCTTATCCCCGGTTCTAGACATAACAGTCCTTCAGCTTTCACTTAGTTTGACTATCGCAATGTCTAGATGACTGTTTACAAAATTCAAACAGAGATAAGCTGACTGCAAATCTTTATCAAAGCATCATTACAAACCTCAGTACAGCACTGAATTTAAAAAAAATATTCTCTTTAAATTTCACAGTAAGTGGATAATTTTCCATTACATGTATCTAGACAGATACAAGAATGGGCAGGGAGCAAAGGTATATAGATCTTCTGAAAATAGGCAGGAGGTTTAGATGCAGTGTCTGGATCAGCGCAGGTTTTAAGTGGCGAAGGGCCTGTTTCTGTGCATTTTTTTGGTCTTTGTTTGTTCTTCGTTTAGCTTATCATCAAACGCTCAAGTTTATTTTGGACTCTCCCACCATCGTGAACATCGTTCTTGCATCTCGCCTGTCTAGTCATTTTGAAATTAAGCTGTTTTCTATTATTTCTCCCGTTCAATCTTCTAAACTCCAGGTAATACTTTCTTAGACAACCCAATCTCTCCACATATGTCAAGTGTGTCTTCCCAGGAAGCATTTCGATAAACATTCGCTACTTTCACTGTAGAGCAACAACCTCCTTCATATTTTAAGAATTCTAAAACAGCTCAGAATATTCCATTTATGGCCTAATTAATAATTTGGAAAATGGATGCAAAGCAATTTTTTTCTGGCACTCATATCCTTTGCCCGATCAAAAGCCAAAATACAGCTTGCCTTCTTTTACACGTGCTGCACCCATACTGTTATTTACTCAGAGACTAATGAACACGGGCCTCTCTGATCAGTGCTCTCTGTCAAACTGTACTCAATTAAATGCGTATATGGCGAAAGTGAGTACTGCAGATGCTGGAGATTAGAGTCAAGTTCAGACTCGTGCTGTAAAATCACAGCAGGTTCGGCAGCATCCGAGAAGCTGGAACATCGGTCAAAATCCCTTCATCAGAATTAGAAAAAGAAATTACATGCAGCCAACAAATAGGAAGACATAGCTGGGGGCAGGGGAATCGCTTATTGGTGCCTATGGAGAGGAACGGGATTTCTATGGTGAAGATGACGTCTTGGGAGCCTGGCACACGGAAGTCTTGGAGGAGACGGAGGGCAATAATGGTGTTCGGAAGGTATGCTGGGAGTTCTTGGACTGGGGGAATGAGACAATATCGGAGAAAGTGAGGATGAATTCGGTGGGGCAGGAGCAGGCTGAGATGATGGGTCACCTGGGGTAGTCAGGCGTGTGGATCGTGGGTAGGACATAGAATCGGGCTATGCGGCGTTCTCGAAGTATGAGGTTGGAAGCTGTTGGGAGTTCCATTGAGGTGCTGATGTTGTGCATAGTATGGGAGGTGATGATTTGGTGATGGGGTTATCGTTAAGAGGGTGATAGGAGGAGGTGGCTTCAAGTTGTGTCGAGATCAGTGCGTCAAACTACCACTGCACGCACCCACCTCCTCCCCTCTTTGTGCGCTGGTTTAATGGTGAGTTAAGGGACGGAGCAGAGGGAGTGCAGGGCTGCACGTTGTGAGGGCGGGAGTTCGGAGTGGGGGAAAGTGTAGGATAGATTGAGGTTGTTAATATCTCGGTGACAGTTGGAAATAAAGATGTCGAGAGCGGCTAATGAGGACGGAGTGTCCAGGTGG
>NC_057717.1:82112580-82113440 GCF_004010195.1 Chiloscyllium plagiosum | reverse complement strand
TTTCGACCAGTAGTGGTGCCAGGCGGTTGAACACCTTTCCTATCTCCATTAACATACAGCTCAGTTGCGCAAAATCGACATTTTAAACTACGCTGTTGCTATCATTTTTCTAACTTTGCAAAGTCCACATCAAATTTCTCATTTATTATCTTGGTTATAAATTGATTCAGGGAGCAGCTAAACCTATTTGGTCCTTATAGACCCCACTTTATCCTTCATTAACCTTTCACTGTTAACATATTGAAGACTTGTCTTTTCTCTTTGATTTAGTGCACCTGGCACTCTTTCCTTATGCTTCCTGTTGGCCTTCTTTATTTTTCTCACTTTGGCTCTCCACAGTTGAAATACTCTGGCTCATTGGTATTACTAGCATTCTTTCAGTATGCATCATATGCCTCTTTTCCTTCCTTATTTCCTCCATGATTTCCTTAGTCAATCGTGTATATTGTTAGGCTTAAAGTGCCTAATGGATAACATAAATTTTCATCAAAATGAGTAAAAGAAGACGTGAGTCTTTATTCAAAGCCATGTTTTTATTTAAGCTTTTTCAGTTACAACCAAACTGATGAGTAAATGATAGAAGTATGGAATATCTGCTCTGTGGAAACGGCTATTTCGTCCATTTTTTTCCGCACTCTTTCTTCCAAGCGCTTTCAAATTATATCCAACATTTCTATTGTATCTGTGTAATGTGATCTACACAGCCTGCACATCCATGAACACAGTGGACAATTTAGCATTGTCGTTCCACCCAACATGCAATTTTTTGGAGTATCAGCTTTAGTCTGCTATCTTACATGATGTCAGACATATTCAGCAAGCGAGCCTCACTTCCATTCTGGCATTGGAGTCTGTTGTGT
>NC_057717.1:82109043-82112080 GCF_004010195.1 Chiloscyllium plagiosum | reverse complement strand
TGCCAGTGTGATGAAACCACACACCTCTGGAACTTTTCAGGCAGCCTGGTTGACAGAAACTTTGAACGTTTAATCTTTCTTTTTTTCAATAAAACCTTTGCGGGATGAGGCAGTTGAAATTGGGAGACTTGACAGTCAGTAGAATGCCCCTGCAGCTGAGAATTGACATCCAGAAGTTGGGACGAAATATTGTCACAGTTGTAATGCAAGGATCAAAACTTTGAACTTTTTTTAAAATTCTAAAAATGTGAACTCAATGTTCAAATCAGAAACAGTGCTAACTGGCATACTCCATGATTTCAAACCCAGTCGACTCTAACATTGCTGATGTTTGTTTTATGTTTGGTATGTTTGGATGCAGAATTAGAGTATCAATATCCTTGGCATAGTCAATATCTGGAGGTCAACATATTGATTTGTCCTGCACACATCTCTGCTGGGACATACCTGGAATTTGAAAGGTTGGATGATATTAATTTTCATGGATGTAGTCTGCAAAACAAGATAGATGAGTTGAGTACCCAACTAAAAATGGAGTCATGATGTCATTGTTATCACTGAAACATTATTTGAAAGAGGCTGCTCAATACCCAATAATATAGGGACTCCAGCTGAGTCAGGGAAACAGGTGAAAGGGACGAGAGTGTCGCAATATTTATCAGGAAATGCATTACAGTATTAAGGAAGGATTGTGTGTGGAAGGCAACCCAAATAAAATCATATGGCTCAGAATTAAAAACCAACGAAGAGCAATCACATTGTTTGGAATGCACTACAGAAGCCTCTTGTAATCCGGGAGGAACAGACGAGCAGATCTGTGGGCAAAGTTCACTGAACTGTAAAGGCTATATGGTATTGACAGAGGACTTCCACTTGTCCATTCGTAACTGTGATATTCACAGCGTGAACGTTTGAGATGGTGCAGGACTTTGAAATTGAGTACATTCCTTCTGCCTTGTCCTGTCCCACGGAACATATTTTTTCACACCTAGAATCCATTTTGTTTCCCTTCTCCAGTGACAATTTAGAATGGTCAGAAAATTTCCAGTTTGTGAGCACCAGCCGTCTTCTCTTCACCATAAACGTGCAATTCCTCTCTGCATTCAAACACAATCAGGATGGTCTTACGACAATCAATAAGGCATCGTCCTGGACGGATGATCTGGACTGTTCCCATCCACTTCAATAAAATGGACACTGGCAGGTGCACAGATACATTCATAGACACGCATAAACAGGCACTCAAATACATCGAAACGAAGACATATGTACGCCCACAGAGGGAGCAACGAGAACATCCATGTCTGCATGCATTCACACAAAATCACAGAAACACACAGAAACCAACATACATAAAGATAATGCACACCGTAACGCATACACACAAATGCAGACACTCTGACACAAAGGCATACATAAACACACAACCACTATCAGTGGCTTTGTAAAGCCACAGCAAACACAGGTACACGCACAAAGACAAGGGACCGAACACGAAACCATATACAGATTCACGCAAAACTGCGCACACATATAGTTAAAAATCACACAGCACCAGGTAATAGACCAACAGGTAAAATTGGAAGCATTAGATTTCGAAACGCTCCTACTTCATCAGGTGTTTGAAATGAAGAAGCAGAGCATTAAAAGCTCGTGCATCCAAATAAGTCTGTTGGACGATAGCCTGGTGTTGTTTAATTTTTAACTTTGTCCACTTCAGACCACGCTGTCTCCTACAAATACTGACACACTTAGACAGAGAAACGTTTCCACACCAACACAGGCACACGCACAAACAAACATGCAAATAAAAATACATATACAGAAGCACAGGTATGCATGAAGACACGCACAACTGAAAGCAGAATCCAACAGAGCTGGACGTGTTCTGACACACAGAGTCTTGGCTTGACAAATAAATCTTCAATCATGTACAGACAGGAAGAAACGCAAACACATACTCGAGCACATGCACATACAAAGAACGACATGCCGTTGTACTTGCACGGATATCAAAGTGCAAAAATACGATTTATCAATTAACGAAATGGACTACCTGTAACAATGTAGGAAGGGATAAACGTCCTTGAGCTCCATGAAACACTCAATGGCGGATAACAATTCGAATCGTTGTTATATTATAGCAGATATAAAACAACAGCTCTCAGTTATAAAACGCACGCTCCCCACAGTGAAGGAATTAAATAGGAATGATGCTGACAAAAATATCGAAACTTTGCATTATTTACACCACATTTATTTACAGGTTGACCGAATCCAGTTGCCAGTACACATAGTTAAAGAATACCTATCAGTTCTGAAGAAGGGTCACTGGGCTCGAAATCTCGCCTGTGCTCTTTCTTCACAAATGCTGTCAGACATGGTGAGTCTCTTCAACAATTTCTGTTCTACACACTTAAAGGGTTGACGTATCTGTCAACCAGGAGAACGAGAAGCCCCTTTGGGGAATGCAGCAGTGAAATCAGTTGGAAGAGGGTGCTGTAAGTTTGCCTTTGATCATGGCTTCAGTACTTGTGTTTCTTTATTAGATAAATAATGGATGTGACAGGAACTTTCACCACGTCACTGAGTTGGTTTCTGAATTTAGACTGCGTCACCACATAAATAAACGTATTTGTACAGCAACTTAAATTTAGCAGTATACTTCCAACTTGTTGAAAATTAATTTCAGACACTGTATAATACTCAGGATCTTTTTCTGTCACGGTATAGTACATGACTTCAATTACATACACTGACCACAGAAGGATAAAACCGCCAGATAGCACTGCTGCCTCACCGCGCCAGAGACACGAGTTCAATTCCCGCCTCAGGCGACTGACTGTGTGGAATTTGTACGTTCTCCTCGTGTCGGCGTGGGTTTCCTCCGGGTGCTCCGGATTCCTCCCACAGTCCAAAGATGTGCAGGTCAGGTGAATTGGCCATGCTAAATTGCCCGTAGTGTTAGGTAAGGGGCAAATGTAGGGGGATGGGTGGGTTGCGCTTCGGCGGGTCGGTGTGGACTTGTTGGGCCGAA
>NC_057717.1:82086842-82106616 GCF_004010195.1 Chiloscyllium plagiosum | reverse complement strand
AAATGTGTTGCTGGAAAAGCGCAGCAGGTCAGGCAGCATCCAGGGAACAGGAGAATCGACGTTTCGGGCATAAGCCCTTCTTCAGGAATGAGGAACGTTTGTCCAGCAGGCTAAGATAAAAGGTAGGGAGGAGGGACTTGGGGGAGGGGCGTCGGAAATGTGATCGGTGGAAAGAGGTCAAGGTGAGGGTGATAGGTCAGACTGGGGTGGGGGCGGAGAGGTCGGGAAGAAGATCTCAGGTTAGGAGGGCGGTGCTGAATTTGATGGATTTGACTGAGACAGGGTGTGGGGAGGGGAAATGAGGAAACTGGTGAAATCCGAGTTCATCCCTTGTGGTTGGAGGGTTCCTAGCCGAAAGATGAGGCGTTCTTCCTCCAACCGTCGTTTTGTTGTGGTCTGATGATGGAGGAGTCCAAAGACCTGCATATCCTTGGAGTGGGAGGGGGAATTGAAATGTTGAGCCACTGGGTGGTTGGGTTGGTTGGTCCGGGTGTCCCAGAGGAGTCAAATCCATCAAATTCAGCACCGCCTTCCTAACCTGAGATCTTCTTCCCGACCTCTCCGTCCCCACCCCAGTCTGACCTATCACCCTCACCTTGACCTCTTTCCACCTATCACATTTCCGACGCCCCTCCCCCAAGTTCCTCCTCCCTACCATTTATCTTAGCCTGCTGGACAAACTTTCCCCATTCCTGAAGAAGGGCTTATGCCCGAAACGTCGATTCTCCTGTTCCCTGGATGCTGCCTGACCTGCTGCGCTTTTCCAGCAACACATTTCCAGCTCTATGTCTTACTAATGTCAGGATGAGAATGGTGCTGGAGAAGCACAGCAGGTGAGGCAGCATCCGAGGAGCAGGAAAAGTCGACATTTTGGGAAAAAGTTCTTCATAAGTAATGAGGGATGTTGCATTCCTGATGAAGGACTTTTGCCCGAAATGTCGATTTTTACTGCTCATCGGATACTACCTGACCTGCTGTGCTTCTCCAGCACCACCCTCATCTTGACTCTGATTTCCAGCATCTCCTGTACCCACTTCCATCTTACTGATGTGTCGTCTCAATCTCCTCTGCTCGAATGAAACCAAGCCCCGTCAGTGCAATCTCTCTCCATAACTAAAACTCTCCCAGCGAGTCAGAAAATATTTCACGAAAAGTGGATTTTTGTTGGAAAGAGAGAAAAAAATTTGTCATTGACACGCAATAAAAAGTGTTACATTTACGATAGTTCAGCCTGGTTTTTCTGCTAAAGAGACTGTCATGTGTTTAATGTCAAAAAGTGCTGCTCGGGAAAAGCACAGCAGGTTCGGCAGAGTCAGAGAACCAGGGGAGTCGAAGTTTCGGGCAGACGTCCGTCATCAGGAATGTCATGACTTTAACCTTAGGGTTACCAAACCTCAGATGAAGGGCAAAAGTCAAAAGGGAAAGACATCCACGGTAACCACAACCTGCAGAATTGAACGGCAGTGTAGCCATCAATTTGCATTTCAACACAGCCAATCCTGCCAAGTACACAATTGATTCACATTAGCTAGGTAATATCTGTTTTTCTATTCAACACGAGTCAGAAAATATCGAGAAATTAAAGAACATTTGAATCCAACAATGATTTTATTTCAATCTAACGCACGGGAAAGAAAATCCGGGAGTAAAGCAAAATAGAGAGAGAAAAAATAATTGCAGGCAACTTCTTTTTTGACAAAAAAATGAGTATTGCTGAACAAAAAGCTTTTTTTAAAAAAGTGTGTTTCTCTTGTTCTCATCAGGCCAAATACAAAAGTAATCAATACAGGGGAATGCCAACAGTACGAAACGAACGTTGTCAGAGCCATACGGTGATCCAGATGTACAGCACGGAAACAAACACTTCTGTCCAACCCGTCTGTGCCGACCAGATGTCGTATCCCAATCCAGTCCAACCTGGCAGCTCCCGGCCCATATCCCTCCAACCCCTTCCTATTCATATACCCATAAATACGTCAGGGTGACACGGTGATTCAGTGATTATCACTGCTGTGCTTTACAGCGCCAGGCACCCGGGTTTGATTCTCACCTTGGGCTACTGTCTATGTGGAGCTTGCACATTCTCCCCGTATCTACATTGGTTTCCTCCCACAGCACAAAAATATGCGGGACATGTAAATTGGCTATGCTAAACCGTTAATCAACAAGGGTGATTTTTTTCAATGGTTACTGTCACTTATCAGGAACACCAATGACAGCGAGTATCACGTAATATATTTTCACCACCTGCTGAATTGGAAGGTGCATTTTCAAAATTAATTCATTTGCCCATTCCTCTTGTCTTCAAACTTTCTCTATTAATGCCCAAAGCGATACTTTATTGAAATGCTCAATTATGTCCTGTGAGATATAATGCTTTGAAATTGTGCAAGGCAATATTAAGTTCCAAGGGGAGTTAGGTGTCTTGAGGCTACTGTATCTTGCAACAATATATTATTGGAAGGCGACTGGCATAGGCTTGTGTCTCAATTATCCTTTCATTGAGAGTTCCATCGAGGAAGCCATAAGTCTCTGAAAGGACTTTAACATGTCAGTATTACAAAATACCCCGACACGGATAATAGTTTTCTTCTTGTCCACAAGAGTCTTTGGATGATTGCTGTGGGATGTCATGTAAATGGTCCCAGTGATGCCTCTGTACAACAATGGAATATTTTTGTCCTGTATACTTTGACCTGATGTTACCAAATGGCACTGGATCAGCCAACAGTTGAGTATCCAAAGGTCACCCCATCTCAATGACTCCACAGATTACCTACTCTGTTTTAAAGGAGCTTCGTGCTTCAACTGTCACATTGTAGCTGTTTGGGCATCAGCAGCAAATGAGGAAATCATGGCTTTTGCAATGTGTGTCCCCAATGATGGTGAAGAAAATGATATTGCATTTTTATCTCTCACTGTAGAAAGTAGATCTCAAAGTAAATAATGTGCAGAAGCACAGAATAATTGGATGCGGAATTCACTTTCCCAGATCTGTCCCAGCTTTGCTAAAATGCATCTCAGCTTCATCGAAAAATGTGACTGAATAGAATCGTTCAGCTTTATACTACGTCAGAACATCTTCTGTCATTGAGACTGTCCTAACAGCATGTAATACGACCGAATAGAGTCATCCTTTGCAGCACTAGCCATACAACTTTGAATGTTGTGAAGAATCAATCGGCCAACCAACATATTTTTAAATTTTGTCAGGTTTGCCACCTCCACTAACCTGCCAGCATTCCAGAACCCCATCACTCGCTGGGCGACAGAAGTTTCTTCAAATACCCTCGAAACTGTAAACTTGTAAACTTACCTTGATACTTAAACTAACGTGATCCGATTCCTTCTGAATGAAAGACCGACCGTTTCCTGTCTCAGTTTGCTAAGACATGTGTCGTCGATGTTTTGTGTATCACCCTTCTTCAGAAATGGTATTCCTGAAGAAGTGTTCGACCTGAAACGTTGATTTCTCCACTTCCTGACGCTGCTTGGTTTCCTGTACTCTTCCAGCCTCCTGCAAGTAGAATGAAAATTTGAGGACTCTGGATTTATATTCGGTGGTGTTTAGAAGGATGAGTGGGACCAATTTGAAACACACAGAATACTGATCGTCCTGGACAGTTGGATGTTGAGAAGATATTTCCATTGATAGGAGAGAATAGGAAACGATGGTATCGTTGTAGTGTAAAAGGGAAGACCTTTTCAGAACAGAGATAAGGGAGTTACACGTCTCCGCCAGAGAGTGGTGAATCATGGACTGCATTGCCACAGACAGCAGTGGAGGCCATGTCATTGAGTATATTTCAGCCTGAGACAGATAAGTTCCTGGATATCAAGGTGAGAGTAGTGCTGCAAATCCTATCTTTGTATCATCTGCAAACGTAGCCAGAATGCCCTCAGTTCCTTCATCCAGATCATTGATGTGTAAAGTGAAAAGTTGCCATCCAAAAAACCGATCATTGTGGAACTCCACTAATCACCGGCTCCCATCCTGAGAAGGACCGTTTTACTCCCACTCTCGGCCAGGCAGCCAATTATATACCCATGCAAGTACCTGACCTCTAACACCAGTGGCTATTTCTTTACTCAACAACTTCCTGTGCAGTATCTCATCAGATGCCTTCTGCAGGTTCAGATAGATAAAATCCATTGGCTCTCCTTTGGCTAACCTGCTCGTTAGCATCAGAAACAAAGTATGCATGCCCACCATTTCTATACGCTATCGGCACAGATGAAAATGTGTTCAAAAAGTCATATTGTACTCTTCAGGAGAAAGTGAGGATTGCAGACGCTGGAGATCAGAGTAGAAAAGTGTGGCTCTAGTAAAGCACAGCAGATCAGGGAGCATCTGAGGAACAGGGGTATCAACATTTTGGCATAAGCCTTTCATCACGCTGTGCTTTTCTAGCGCCACACTTTGTGATATTGTACATATTTTTAGGCAAGTTATAAGAGAAGGGTGGCGATGTTGAAACTGTTTGAAACGTTGGTTCGGTTACAGCTGCCGTTTTATGCGTAGTTTTGGAATGTAAATTAAAGGAGGACTTAATATCAGTGTAGATGTGCAGAGGATGTTCTCTGGAATTCAGCGCTGCAGATATTGTGCTCCTTGGTGCAGAGAAGATTGAAGATTGACAGGATTGATGTCTAAAACAGATTATGAGGGGCATATTTAGATTAGATAGGAAGTAACATTTCCCCAAGACGGAGTGACCAATGATCATTGATCATCGATTTACGGTTCGGAGGGAAGGGTTTAGATGAAAAGATGAAAAAAAAAACTTTTCAGAAGATAGCAAAAAAATGATATTGACATTGTAAAGTGGCAGCTTCTTTTTTGGCACTGGTATGATGAGCTGATAGACCTTTTGCTATGCTGATAGACCTCTTTGACGCGATGAGTTTAATAGTGTTATTATTTAAATAAAACAGTTTCCCATGCTTGAGTTTGTAAATACTTTAAAGGAAAAATATCGTAGAGTGACGGGGTTATACAGCCCAGAAATAGACACTTTGGACAAACTTGTCCACTCCGACCAGATATCGTAAACCCATCTCTTCCCATTTGCCAGCCTTTGGCCCATATTTCTCTAAACATGTCTTATCCATGTACACTCCAGATGACTTTTAAACTTCTTAATTGCACCCCTTCAAGATATCCGCTGTCAGCTTGTTCCATGCACACGCCATCCTCTGCATGATAAAATTGTCCCCCAAGGCCCTTTTAAGTCATTCGCCTCTCAGCTGAAACCTTTGGTTTCTCGTTCTTGAGTCGCTTATCATTGGAAAAACACCTTGTCTATTCACTCAATCCACCTAATCATGAACGTATTGCCGTTTATATGGACATTCCTCAGACTTTGAATTTCCATGGGAAAAAAAGCTCCAACCTATTCACCCTGTCCTTATGTCCCTAACCTTCAATCTCGACAACATGCTTGTAAATCTTCTCTGAGTTATTTGCATTTTGACAACTCCTTTAACAGGGAGACAAGAATTGAATGCAGTGTTCTGATAATGCCTTTCCAACGTTCTGTACAGCCACAACAAGCTGTCCCAACTCCTATACTCAATGCACTGACCAACGAAAACACATGTGAAAATACCTTCTTCACCACTTAAATGTGTTGTACTTCTGTGAAATACGAGCCTGCACCCCAAGATCTCTTTGTTTGACAGCACTCACTAAGTCAATACCATTAACCCTGGTTTGCCTTACTAAATTAAACTCAATCTGCCAATCCCAGGCTCACTAGCCCATGTGATCAATGTAGAATTGTACTCTGAAGTGACATTTTTCACTATCTACTGGACCACCAATTTTGGCGCCATTTGCAAATTTATTAACCAGATGTCTTATATTGGCATCCAAATCATTTAGACGAATGGTGAAAACCAGTGGATCCAGCAGCGATCCTTGTGCATGCATCCGGTAACATGTCCAGTCTGATAAACAATACCCTACAAGCACCCTCTGTCTCCAACCATTAAGGAAATGCTGAATTCAGTTGGCTTGCTCCCGGTAGATTCTATGTGATCGAACCGTCCCAACAACTCAACCTTGTGGAACATTGCCGAAGGCTGATCAACCTGTAAAAGTTTGAGGCTAGAAAATTTCAGACTGATAGGGGAAAGTCCCGCTACACATGAGCCACACAATTACCGTTGCACATTCAAAGCCACATGCGCCACTTAATTGGGCAATGAAACCATTCGTAGAATCCCTTCAGTGTTGAAAAACACCATTCAGCCATTTCAGTCCACACTGACCCTCGAAAGAGCATTCATCCCAGGTTCACTCCGCCCCCGTAACCCTGCATTTCCTATGGTGAATTCACTTAGCATACACACCCCTGGTCACAATGGGAAGGTTAGCATGGTCAATGGACCTAAACTTCCCATCTTTGGACTTTGGGAGGAAAAACACA
Source organism: Chiloscyllium plagiosum (assembly GCF_004010195.1). NCBI lineage: Eukaryota > Metazoa > Chordata > Chondrichthyes > Orectolobiformes > Hemiscylliidae > Chiloscyllium > Chiloscyllium plagiosum. Next base: position 82,100,185 of record NC_057717.1, on the reverse strand, counting down.
CTGGGAGAACGTGCAAAGTTGTCGTCCGAGGGTCGAATCCAAGCCCACCCCCCCTGGTGCTGTGAAGCAACCGTGCTAACCACTGAAGCACCACATTAAACAAGTGCACAATGTATTGGACAATTAGTTTATCTGGGCTTGGAGCTCTTCGGCTCTGTCCGTTTTCCTTTACTTTATTTTTCTCTATCTGTGTATTTTTCCCTGTAACTTACATCTTTAGGTGAGATTATTCAGTGCATACGGTGGTGATAAGGTGAGCCCAGCACAGACTCTTGATGGATGCATCAGAGACGAGGTTGAGTTCCTACTGGCTTCTGTATTCAGGAGGTGGGCCGAGCGCTCACTGATTTTTGCTCCGGTGGGACGAGTTCGGATTTGCTCTGATGTGTGCGTCCAATGCAAACTAACTTAGGTGGTGGCAGAGATGAGTGTCGCCCCAGCACGAGACCCGGCGACAATGAAGGCGGCTGCATTTTCAAAGTAGGCTGAGAGCGAACTGTTGGTGGTGGTGGAATCGAGTTGGTGCTAGCAAGGACTCGTGCTCGCAGCCGAGGCGAACGGTCTCGGGGCTGCTGCTCCAGTCCGATGGTGGAACACTTAACATGATAGACTGGAGAGCTGGACTTCATTAATTAACTGTCTTTCTTTGATTGATTTTTCTCTGTTTTAAGATGGGGCCAGTGCATATCAATGCTATACAACACTCTATACTGTATGTTATACAATACTAATAGTGCAGTAAATAAGTCAATCAATTAGAATTGACATGCTGCGGTGTACCAACGACAGAGAGTGACGTGAGTCGTTGAATAAATAGCGACGCTACAAAAGTATTGATCAGTTTTTTTTTAAAATTCCGTAGCGAGTAATTAACCTCCCGATGCCAATAGCGTTGTTCAGTATCTACAAGGCAGTTATCAGCTGTGGGATGGTATGCACTGACTTTGCTATGTGTATACTTTGTTGTACAGTGGCAGACAGAGAGTTCTAACCAATGTGGAAACAGCAGCGTCCTTCATTTCGCATCCCATTTAACAGTTGGAAAATGCAGTTCAGTCAGGACTAATGCAGAATGATACAACAGTGTGGACCAGGCTTCAGATATCTTACAACAACTCATCAGTCCTTTACAAGTGTATATGCAAAGCACACAACCTCTAATACCCTGATGAACAAGTCAGAAGATGATTAAGAGGACCACGACTTCCATCACTGAATGCACACCATCCTAAATTACGCAAGCACTTCACAATTGCTTCACTGTTACTGTTTCAGAATTTTCCGACTCCTTCTCATGCAGAATCACCGGTGTATCCACCCCAGGTCGGCTGGAAACGTTCAAAAAAGCAACTCAATGTTATTGTTTTTAAAATAATTAGCTCTCAGAATTAAATTCGATTCCAATGTGTGCGGTGTTCATGAATATCGAGGTAACAATGCTCCTTTAGCGTGTTTGTGCATTTATAATGGGTACAATTGCCACGACAATCACCGACTTCCATGGCGTAGACCTAATGTCCATTCAAGAAGTCCATAACCTAGTGGTATTATCGCTAGACTACAAATCTCGAAACTCAGCTGATGTTGTGGGGACCTGGGTTCATATCCCGCCATGGCATATGGCGAGTTTTGAATTCAATAACGAACCTCGGATTGAGAGACGATTGACAATGATGAATCCGTTGTAGAAAGTTGAAAAAAAAAACTCATCTGCCTTACTCATGTCATTTAGGAAAGGAAATCTGTCATCCTTACCTGGTCTGTTCTGCATGTAACTGCAGACCTACAATAGTGTTGTTGACACTTCACTAAATCTCTGGGCAATTACGGAAGCGCAATAAGTGGCCTGGCTAGAAACACTCACATTCTGTAAGAGAATAAAATAAAATTGTTGCAATTCACTATTTTGACATCCCTACCCTTTATCCGAAGGGCAGGACCAAATACATCGGACACAAAGTTTTGTCACTTTGACATGGCAGATGCACAGAAATATGTTTTTTTAATATGAGGATCCTGCCAAAATGTGCAGAGAGTTACACATATTATTGAGATTCTCTGTCTAAAATTCAGACACAACAGTGATCAGCGGGTTCATTTGATGAAATTTAGGAGAGATTTGGAACCATCCACCCCGGTTCCCTTCTCACGAGCTTAGCGAGTTTTCATAAACAATAACCATGAATAGATTGGAGTGTTGAGTGGAAGATAAACATTGGGAATGAGGAGGCAAAGATCTCCTCAGAAATGGTATTCCCAGTATTTTGATCTGGAAAGCAGTCACGCCACCATAACCTGATCTACAATGAATGTGGATGAATAAATATCTTCTCTAAAGATATGACCCTAAATAGGCCATTTCACCCTTTAACATGATCTGACCTTAACTTTCGCTCAGAGCTGTTTTGTGGACAAGAAGCAGTTATTGGGTCAGGCAGTGATCCATTCTGATCAGGGGGGAAATAGTGAAGAACAGAAGTGGTCTTCGAGCCGAATTTGTTCATCATTAAAAATTATGTTTTATTTTAATGGCAGTTTTTATCTGGAAAATATTTTATTTGTTGCCTCACACCTTGTGAAAAGGCACATGATCATTGTATAGGAGGGCACTTATTTCAACTCCAGACTACGACTGTAACAGTTCCTCAGCATTGTTTCCCGAGAGCAATTGTGTTCAACCATGTGAGAAGGCCCTGGATGACAGTCAGAAATGGTTTGACAAATGGGAAGTAATACTCCTAGCACAGAATTAGCAACTGAATAGTTTCTGCAATAAGAGCCAGATTCTTTGCCTTCCTTCCTCATTCAATGACATGATTATCGCTATCTTAACAAGGGCGGCATGTTGGCTCAATGGTGAGAAATGCTACCTCACAGTGCCAGGTCACCGGGTTTGATTCCTGCATTGAACCGAGTGGCTGTGAAGAGTTTGCAAATTCTCCCTGTTTCTGCGTGGGTTCCATCCCTCAATCCAGAGGTGTGCAGGTAAGTTGAGTTGGCCATGCTAAATTACCCATAGTGTTGGCTGTATTACTCAGGGATAAATGCAAGGTAGGGGAATGGGTCAGTATGGACTTGTTGGGCTGGAGGGCCTGTTTGCATACTGTAGGGAATCTAATCTGCAAAGTAACTATCATACTAAGCTTGCATCAACCTCAGCCACCAAAATCAGGTGGAGATACGAGAAAGTACAGAGACCCAGAGGGAGCACAAACTTCCAGTGGTGTAATATTTTAAAATTGCAAAGAAATTGTGTCTCCAAATTTGTATTTGCTTGTTGTCAAGTTTGTAGAACTCAATATCATTATCTCTCTGTTATCTCACTCATGGTGAATGTACAGGTATGGTCCTACATCTGTCTGTGCACATTCTGGTGAGAAATAGGAATAGTTTGAGTCTTCATCGTTTAGTGCTAAAAACAGAATTGCACAAGCATGTTTTCCATAAATCGTGAGCATTTCCATTATTAAAAAAGTTATTAAAGCAATATAACAGGTAATATTGTAAGTGATAAGATTAAGCCTTGAGGATTAGATTACTTACAGTGTGGAAACAGGCCCTTCGGCCCAACAAGTCCACACCGACCCGCCACCCATACCCCTGCTTTTACCCCTTACCTAACACTACGGGCAATTATAGCATGGCCAATTTACCTGCCTACGCATCGTTTGGACTGTGGAAGGAAACCGGAGCACCCGGAGGAAACCCACGCCGACACGGGGAGAACGTGCAAACTCCACACAGTCAGTCGCCTGAGGCGGGAATTGAACCCGGGTGTCTGGCGCTGTGAGGCAGCAGTGTTAACGACTGTGCCACCGTGCCGCCCACTATGATGTCTGGCAGAACTTGCACTTGAAAATGTCAAACCACTAATTTAGATTGACCACAAAGCATCAGACGTTTAGAGTAAAAAATTAATAAAAAATCTGGTTTACACAGCACAGCGAAATATACATAATAATTATGGGATATTCTCTCCTGTTTTCTGCGTAAAAGGTTTAAGAGATTTAAAAAATTGAAAGCTATCTTTTCTTCTAACATATGTAACAGACTTTTCGGAAATATTCACTTATTATCAATAGTTCTGAAAACTCTGAAATGCTGGTGTTTCTCTCACATCATGTCTAGGTTTGTTGTAGATAAACGGATGGCTGTGATCCATTAATAACTCCAACATCATTAAAGCGTGCGCAGTCAGCATTTCCTTTCCTGATTTTCTGTAAATGATGCGATTTATATATAGTTGGAACTCATTCTGCGTCCCTCCACTTACCAAATGAGAATCCACTTTTCCAATGAGAATCCACAAATATGTTGACAATGAACTGAGACAATCCCCCCCTTCTTTCAATGCCCATTCAAGACTGTCCCAGTACAATTTAGTCAAGCAGAATAGGTGATCGCTCTTATACTTTGTCAAGAACTCAGTGATTGTGGAGTCTGAAATTGTGACCACAAACGTAAATAAAACACATCGTCATTTTTCTAATCTGTTGGCTATAATTTCTCATGCTGTGTTTTTAAACATATGCATGATTCGCATTAGTTGCACGTTCTTCAAATTTGCAAAATCTGTCAGTCCTTATTCTTTAAACTTGCCCAAATCTGACAAAGAAAACTTACCTTAATTTAACCTATTACAGAATCCTCTGATACTCAATAAAATGCTAAATCACACTAATTTGAAATTGAAGTACGAATTCGGGAGTTTCCTGACAAAGCATTCTCTTGTCCATTTCAGTCATTCCTGAACAGACTTCAAAACTTATCAAGAACTGTCTCCTTGTATCTTGTCAATACAATTTATTGATGTTTTAAGAAAATAACTCCTTTCGTTCAGAAGGATTGGCGTTGCGAGTCGTATCAAATTTCTGCCACTGATGACATGTTTTGCAGCTTAGTCACAAGTTCTAATAATGTTCTGCATAAAGGCAACTAATCAGGAAACTTTTCCTCACTTTCAGCATGTGGAGACACTGACAGTGACAAAAAAAATGCAGATCTCTCGTGTCGAAGGCTTCCTCGCTAACAGGTCAGATATTTCAAAATGTGTTGTTCCGATAGAGATACCAAAAACGATTCTCCATCTCCAAGCATATGGTCAATGTATCTGAAGAGATTGGCTGAAACCCCTGCTTTAACTGGAATAACTGACCAATGAGAAACGTTGCCCACTCCCACTCGACAACCACCAGCACCATCCTTTGCTGGCCATCATCAGGGAAATTCACCTCAGCTTGTTCAAAACGAAATCACGGTTTATGGAGACGAAAATAAAAGGATTTAAATGGTGTCTCTCCTCTCTTTATTTCACCATCCCATTCTTTAACTGTATACACACAGCTTGCACTTAAATATAACCCCATGTAACTACAGAACTCTCACTTGATGTTGACAAACAGCAACATTCTGTCATATTTTTCTTTCCACTTAAATAACAATAATCGAAGCCTGTTTCCTTTGCAGATCTCAGTGCTGAATTACAACTAATACATCACAGAATCCCGGAGACTAAGTGCAAAAGGTACATGGGAATGTCATCGTCATGAGTTTCCCCTCCAAAACACACACCTTCCAGATTTGAGCATATGTTGTCCTTCCTGTACTGCAGGGTCAAAATCTTGGAACTTCCAAGCAAACAATTTCATCTCCTACAGCTTTATGATCTATCGACTCTATTCCCAGACCATGATACTACAAAAAATTCGAGTCATATCTGCGAACACTCTTCCCATTGATTCAAAGCCATTGTCCATCGTGGATTGTTCAGGATAATGGAGTGGTGGTATGTCAGTTGGACCAGGCTGTTACGCTAGGACAAAACAGCTGGTGGAATTTAAGATAAATTCATTGGTCAGCGCTGGAATTGAAACCTAGACTTGAAACTGTCACTTAATGTTGTACAAACGCACCACATTCACCAGTACTGTTAAAGAAAACCTAAGACATCCTTCACTGCTCTTGTCAGAATGTGATTCCACAGCGATAGTAATGATATCAGAGTGGAAAAGCCAACTAGTTTGGCCAAACTAGTCACTCGGTTCAAGGATAATTAGAGATCGTATAAAGGTCAATAATGCCAATACCCTACGAAGGATATTTAAAAATCAAAGCAGTCCTTCCTTTCTCTCTGAACGCAATTACATATACAAAAACATAAACACTTCTCTTTCTTTATAGGCCTTAACCACGCATTTAACTGCCTCATTTTCCTCTCCTCAAACAGGCCAGTCCAAAATGATACAAAAATCACCAGCCCTCAAGCCTTGTTTAATGACTAGTTGTGCTTAATTGGAATATTCCTTCTATAAAGGCAATGTTATTGATTTAGGTATGCGATAGGTTACCTACCCTTCATGACCTGGTCACAGCTCATGATTCCTTGTAATCTCCTGACTGTAAAATCTCCAACTATTATTTCTGTCCTATTCCTTTGTTCTGATTGCCTCTCAACAATGCCCCACTCGGGATGGACTCCTTAGTGTCTCACTGTTGTTCAGGAAACTACTGTTTTTTTCACACTATGTCTCTCCACTTTACGTTTCCAATACCAGTTACCAGTTGAATAGTTCTAGTACTCAGCAGCTCCCTTTGACTTGTGACTGCGACATCCCTCGATATCGAGTCACAGAGTCATACAGCGAAGAAGTGGCTCTTGCTCCTGTCGAGTGTCCATCGACATTACCAATAAAAGTGTGCTAATCTCAATTTTCTGGCTTGCCGTATATCCTTGAATGGTTTGATATTTTATGCACTGATCCGAATATTTGTTTAAAGATTGTTAACTTCTGGTCTCCACTGCCTTGTCAGGCAGTGCACTGCAAATATCCACCACCCTCTTGAGTGAAAAATTTCTTTTTTTCCAAAATCCTTTCTGAATCTTCTGCTCCTTACCCTAAAACTATGCTCTCATGACTGACCCTCAACCAAGGGGACCAACTGCGATTTCGTAAACCTGTCTATCCTCCTCATAATGCCGAATACCTCGTTGATCTCAAGAAACCACTCAAAGCCAGTCTAGACTTTCCTTAAAGCTCAGCTGTTCAAACCCAGGCAATATCCTGGGTGAACTTTAACGTCCCCCTCGAATGCTATCTTATCCTTCACGTCGTGAGGTGACCAGAACTGTATATGGTACTCCTGCTGTGGCCTAACCAGCATCTGTGCAACACGAACATGAACTCCTTGCTCTCATATTCTATGCCACGATTGATGATAGCAAGTATCCCATTTGCCTTCTAAACTATCCTGTAAATGTTTTCTGCCGACTTCAAGGATCTGTGAATAATTACCCCAAGATCTCTCCGTTCTTCCAAACTACACAGTGTCCTGCAATCCCTTAAATGTCCCTCATCTTGTCGTTGCTGCCAAATTGCCAACCTGGTATTTATTAGATTAAATACGATCTGCTGCTACTCTGAGCAACCCATATGTGTCTTGCTGCAAACTACAGCAATATTCTTCACTGTTAACCACACTAACAATCTTGGTATAGACTACACAGTTGCTAAACAGTACGCCACCCACGCACACACTTTTATCTATATTGTTTATGTGTATAATAAACAATATGGTGCCATTACTAATCCTTATGGTTCACAACAAGACACCATCCACCAGTTACTCAAACAGCCTTCTCCCACAATTGCCTGTTGTCTCCTATTAATAAGTCAGTTTCTGATCTATCTCGCCAGGTTTCGCTCAATTCCGTAAGATTCTAAATTCTCAATCAGTCTCACATTTCAACGTTGTTAAAAAAACGTCCTTGATTACATAAGCTACACCAACAAAATCTCACTTATCCATACACTTGATCACATTTTCCAAAAATAAGAACAGGTTTGTTCGGCATAACCTCACTCTGACAAAAGCCATGCCCACTACCACAAACTAACCAATGTATTTCCAAGTGTATGTTAATTCTCTCTTTTAGAATTTTCTCCGACAGTTTCCTTGCGCTGACAGGAGATTCAACTGTCGATAATTTCCTTATTTATCTCTACCAACCGTCTTGAAAAGCAGAATCACATTAGCTGTGCTTCAGCACTATCCCCACCCCTCACCACCACACCCGCGTGACTGCAGAGGAATTAAACATTTATGTCAGAACTTCTGCAATTACCTGCCTGTCCTTCCATAGTAACCTGGGATACAATTAATCTGGAGCAAGGGAATTGTCCATTTCTATACCTGACTGGGCCTCCAATACGTTGCAATTGCTTTTCAAACTGTGAAAGTTCCTCGCACTCTATTTTCCTGAAGTCCATGCTTCCTTTCTCATTTTCCAGGGTGGAAACCAAAGACGGTTACTCACTTCTCTTTTTCGATCTAGTCCACTGTGTTCTTTCTTCCTGCTTCAGCTGCAGTTTCATGCTGGGTTTCAGAGGCCCATTTTAAGACAAGAATATAACGTTACAGCCGCTTGTAAATCCTTCAGCAATGCTTGGAGAAAGTTCCCCAGGTTTCAGTAATAAATATATAGCAATTGAAGGCGTAGATCGCGAATATTACAATGAGGAGAACATCGTCTTGTTAAACAGAGCAGCATTCCCTCCTTTTCCTGATTAACAAATCATTGAAACTTATGACGAAATCTACAGATCAGATTTTATTTATTTTGTGTTAACTCACAGTAGTTGGGCATTATTGGCTACACCAACATTTATTCCCCATGGCTAATTACCCAGAAGTCATTAAAGTGTCAGCCATACTGCTGTGGACCCAGAGTCGCATGAAGACCAGACAGGGAAAGGATGACTGATGCCTTCCCTAAAGGGCGTCTGTGAACCTAGAACAAAGAACACAACAACACAGGAACAGGTGCTTCGGCCCACCATGCCAGCGCTGATCCGGATCCTCTACCTTAACCTGCTGCCTATTTTCGAAGGATCTGAGTTGCATTGCATCTTAACCATTCATGTATCTGTCCAGATACATCACAAATAACCCTATCGTACCCGTCCCTACCACCTCCGCTGAGAACGCATTTCAAGCCACCCCACCCTCTTCCTGAAGAACCGTCCATGCATATGTCCCCTAAATTTGTCTCCCCTCACTTCAAACTTGTAACACGTAGCAAATCTGTCTTCCATTCTGGGAAAAAGATGTTTTTGTTATCCAACGTGTCTGCACATCTCATGATTTTTATGCCTCAGTCAGGTCCCCACCACAACCTCCTTCTTTCAAATGAAAATAATCCTAATCTATTCAACCTCTCCTCAACGCTAGCACGTTCCACACCAGGCAACACCCTGGTGAACATTCTGTGCACCCTCTCTTCAGCAGACACGTCCTTCTGGTAATGTACGACCAGAACAATACACAGTATTGCAAATGTGGCCAAACATAAGCTTTGTAAAGCTGAACATGAACTGCCAGCTCAAGGCTTAGAAAGAGTGAACGCTGAAAATTTGTTTCCATCAGACGGGGATGCTATGACTCGTGGGCACAGCCTGAGAATTAGAGCGGGTCAATTTAACAAGGAAATGTGGAGACATTTCTTCAGGCAGAGAGTGGTGGGTTTGTGGATTTCACTGCCACGGAGTACAGTGGAGGCCAGGAAGTTAAATGTTTTCAATGCAGAGATTGATGAATTATTCATCTCTCAAGGAATTAAGGGATATGGAGAGAGTGCGGGAAAGTGGCGTTAAAATGCCAGTCAGCCATGACTGAATGGCGGAGTGGACCCGATGGACCGAATGGCCTTACTTCCACTCTTATGTCTTATGGTTTTATGGTCTTAACTATTGCATTCAATACCCCATCCGATGAAAAAAAGCATGCTGTATGCCTTTTTGGCCACTCAACAGAGCTGCGCTGCCACCTTCAAGGAAAAATTAAGCTGATCACCCAGATCTCTCTGTACATCAAATTTTCCAATGATATATTTTCCAATTACTGCAAACTTCGCTCTTGAACCGGATCTTCCAAAATGCATCACCTCGCATTTGTCCGGATTGAACTCCAATTGACATTTCTCTGCCCAATTCTCCAATCTATCTATATTCTCTTGTATTTGCTGACAGCTCCCTTCACTATCTGCTACTCCGCCAATCTTAGTGTCATTCGCAAACTTGCTAAGAATGTAACCTGATGGATCTCTCTGACAAATGATCATGTTTCATGGCAACCTTTAAGACTCGTAAACACAATTTTTTATTGAACTCAATCGCCACAATCAGCCACTGCAGAATTCAAACCCAGCTACCCAGAACAGTATCTGCGCACTCTGGATTAATCGTCTACTGATAATGCCACTGGGGCAGCGATTCTACATCTGTGACACTGACAGCTGCATCGTGAAATCCTTTTCCATATTGCCTCCCAGCAACCCACTATTAACACTGAGAATATTCATGGACATAAACTGGAAGGTAAAACCAGACTCATTCCTGACACAGAATATTCTGCATGGATATTCAGAGGGACATCTATCGCTGAATAATAATAAAAAAATCAAACACTGGATAGATTACCAGACCTCACTCTGGGCACTTGACAACATTTTGTTGCCAGTCAATCCTGCAGTTTTTTCTCCCTCAAATCTAGAAGCTGACGAGTTGAGACAAAGCCTTATCTTCATTTTTTGGGACGTAATCCATCGGTGCTGTGTGGCATTACCATCATACTAAATAGATTGGAATTAAAATGGTCCCAGGATGTAAAGCCTGATAATCAAGAAGGCATGTTTGGGCTATGACCACTTAACTATAATCTATAAGGACATGATCTTGCACATCCCTCACCAATCAGCTGTGCTATCAACGCCCACACAATGGATAGAACATGAGAGGAGGTCAGGACACAAGATGCAATGAGAATTTAGATAGAAACGCAGTGAATATGAATCAGTACATCCATATTATACATCCGTCCAGGCTACGGAACCCAAATGTGTGCATTGCCTGGGCTCTGCTCTAGTCTCACTCTCTCTATCCTTCCTGCAGTCACACACTGTTTGATGCCCTGGGATAGTCACCTTCCCTGGGGTCAGAAACTGCCTGATCTCACTGGTGAAATTACACAGTGTCCGATCTCCCTGGGATCTCCAACCTCACTGGGGTCACAGGCTGCCTGATCTCACCGGCATCTCCGTCCTTCCTGGGTAAGACATTGCCTGATCTCATCAGGATACCCATCCTTCCCGGGTCAGACACGGTCTGATTTTATTGGGATATCCATCCTCCTCCGGTCACACACTGACTGATCTCACAGGAATCTCCATTCCAATCGGCTCACACACAGTCTGATCTCACCGACTTGTCCATCCGCCCTCTTTCCCGGGTCACGCATTGTATGAACCCACTGGGAATCTCCATCCTCCTCGAATCACACACCGATTGATCTCAGTGGGATCTCCATTCCTCCCGTCACACACTGCCTGATCTCACCTGGATCTCCATTACCCCCAGGTCACACACTGTCTGATCTCATTGGGATCTCCATCCTCTCTGAAGTACGTACTATCTGATCATCCAGGGGAGCAGTGGGTGGTTGCTTTCCCTTTTCCACTGATGTCGGAAAGTATTACTTTGTCTCCAAACTCTCACTCAGACCTCCTTTAGCAGTGCATGCGTGAATTATGGCAAATTAACGCAGCACATTAGAGAATGCTATCCCAATGAACCCTACACATTGACGCTGTAAATGTGAAGATTAAGTAAACTTTGCTCCATCCGCAATGAACAATCGATTTGGACTTTCAACACAATATGGCTTAATCTCTGGCCACCGCGCATGCTCACTAGTAAGGTGCTGCACCATGTCGTGCACCCATACCTGGTTCTGTGCCGTTTGTTTCCCTCCCTTTCCCCAGATGATGACAGGCAAAGTTTACAGATGAAGAAGCAGCGCGTTGAAAGCTAACACTTCCAAACAAATCTGGTGTTGTGTGATTTATAACTTTATCCATCACAGACCAAAACCTGTAACTCCAAATCTTTACAGATCCTCGTATTATCCCACGGCCTGTGCGTCTCACAAAGAGTCAGTTCATCATCTGATCCCCCTTGACTGCGGTCGCACAGTGCCAAAGGCTGTTTATCGCGCTCTGATTCAGCAGAGCAACAGCCTATTAACCACGTCTAGCCAATAGGCAGTTTTAAATGCTCGTCGTTGGTGGTCTGAGTGGCCTCTGCCTCTGGAGATGGAAATCGCGTGTAAGGTTCAGGCTGAGATTTAGGTTATAACTTGGATTGTGAAGAAGAGGAAGGAAGGGATCCCAGTTACTAATGGTGTACTGCAAGGATCGGTGGTTGGTCCACTGCTGTTCGTCATTTTTATAAACGACCTGGAAGAGGGCGTAGAAGGGTGGGTTAGTAAATTTGCAGATGACACTAAGATCGGTGGAGTTGTGGATAGTGACGAAGGATGTTGTAGGTTACAGAGAGACATAGATAACCTGCAGAGCTGGGCTGAAAGGTGGCAAATGGAGTTTAATGACGACAAATGTGACGTTATTCACTTTGGTCGGAGTAACCGGAATGCAAAGTACTGAGCTAATGATAAGATTCTTGGTAGTGTAGATGAGCAGAGAGATCTCGGTGTCCAGGTACACAGATCCTTGAAAGTCGCCATCCAGGTTAACAGGGTTGTTAAGAAAGTATATAGTGTCTTAGCTTTTATTAATAGAAGGATCGAGTTCCGGAACCACGAGGTTATGCACCAGTTGTACAAATCTCTGGTGCGGCCGCACTTGAAGTATTGTGTACATTTCTGGTCACTGCATTATAAGAAGGATGTGGAAGCTTTGGGAAGGGTGCAGAGGAAATTTACAAGTTTGTAGTCTTGTATGGAGGAAAGGTCTTACGAGGAAAGGCTGAGGGACGTGAGGCTGTTGGAGAGAAGAAGGTTGAGAGGTGACTTAAAAGAGACATATAAGATAATAAGAGGGTTATATAGGATGGACAGGGAGAGCCTTTTTCCAAGTATGGTGACGTCGAGCACGAGGGGGCATAACTTTAAATTGAGGGGTGATAGATATAGGACAGATGTCAGAGGTAGGTTCTGTACTCAGAGAGTATTAAACGTAAGCAATGCCTTGCCTGCAATGGTAGTAGATTCGCCAACTTTAAGTGCATTTAAGTCGTCGTTGGACATTCATATGGACGTACATTGAATAGTGTAGGTTAAATGGGCTTCAGATTAGTATGACAATTCGGCGCAACATCGAGAGCCGAAGGGTCTGTACTGCGCTGTAATGTTCTATGTTCTAAATGGTTAAGGGGAACAGTCCCGGCAGTGGATCGAGGAGGCCCATGGGAGTCGAAAAATTTTCAATGAGAAATTGGAGTCACTGTACCAAAGAGATGGAAAGCACAGATGAAGGTCTTTCAGCGCATTGC
>NC_057717.1:82082262-82086317 GCF_004010195.1 Chiloscyllium plagiosum | reverse complement strand
TTCAATCATCTTCCTGCTTATTGAGTCGTAGAGTGTGATGCTGGAAAAGCACAGCTGATCAACCAGCATCCAACGAGCAGGAACATTGACGATTCAGGCATAAGCCCTTCCTCAGGAATGAGGCTTTTGGGCCGGGGGACTGAGGGTTAAATGGCGGCTGGGTAGCGCTGGAGAGAATGTAGATGGGAATGCGGAATGAAGGTGGGAGGTGATGGTGCTAGTTCAGGGAGGAGGTTTTGGCAGAGAGATGGGAAAGAAGATGAACGAGTAGGGCCGTTCTAGAGGGCGGTGCTGAGTTGGAAGATTAGGATTGGGGTAGGTTGGGGGAGAGGAAATGTGGAAACTAGTGAAATCCACATTAATCCCGTGTGGTTAGAGGGTCCCAAAGTGGAAGATGAGGCCTTCTTCCGCCAGTGGTCGGCTGGTTAGGGTTTCGCGATGGAGAAGGCCATGGATCAGTGCGTCCTTGGTGGAGTGGAACAGAAATTAAACTGATCAGCTACAGAGTGATGGGGTTGGTTCTTATAGGTGTCCCAGTGATGTTCGCTGAAACAATGCATATTTTGGCGTCCTGTCACCTCAGTGTAGGGGAGACCACATCGGGTGCAATAGATGCAGTTTATAACGTGCATGGAATTACAGGTCAATCTTTTTCAGATTGGGCAGGATCCTTTGGGACCTTGGGCTGAGGGGAGGGAGGAGGTGAGGACGCAAGTGTTGCACTTCTTGCAATGGCAGGTGAAGGTGCCTGGAGTGAAGCGTGGGTTCTTGGGGGTGTGGACCTGACAAGGGAGTCACGGGAGGAATTGTTCCCGTGTGATTCGTGGGTCCCACCATGCTCTTAGGTCAATGAGTTTGACACGCATTGCGATATTGAGCATTTGTTTTGTCGCCTCCAACTCCGGGATCACTTTTCACATCAAGTTTCCTGCCCACCCTCCCAGGAAGCTTTGCCCCACTACCAACACACCCCTTCCACCTTGAGATCCTGTGCTGGCCTGTAACCCCCCTCGATCTCATCATCTCCAGCTGCCACCGTGAGACAGACTGCCTCAAGCTGTCCACCCACCAGACACACTCCAAACGCGCAGCCCTTGACTCCCTCCAATCCAACTCCAACATCACCATCAGCCAGTAATTTGGCACATTTATCTCTACACCACTGGAGCCAGGCGCTGACTCGAAAGCACTTCGTCTTATACTGCCCCCTCGACAACGACCTCACTTCCCATCACCAAGTCATCATTTCCCGTATCAACAAAAACCTCATCTCCTCTCGGGATCCACCATCTACAGCCGCCAACTTCATAGTCTGAGAAACCGCAATGTCCACTTCCACCTCCTGCTCAAAATCCACAAACGTTACTGCCCTGGACTATTCAAAGTCTCAGCCTGTTCCTACTCCACCTAACATTTCTCTATATACCTTGACACTGTCTGGTCCCCCTTAGTCCACGAGCTCCCCACCTACATTCGGGACACCACCCACACACTCCACCTCTTCCACAACTTTCGTTTCTCGGGTGCAAAACGCGTTAACATTTCCCTGGATTTCCAGTCCCTGTACACAAATATCTGCCATGACGAAGACATCTAATCCCTAGGTTTCTTCCTCTCACGCCAACACAATCAGCGTTCTTCACCGACTTTGCCATTTTACTGGCTGAACTGGTCCTCACCATCAACAACTTCTCCTTCCAATTCCGACACTTCCTCCAGACCAAATGGGTAGTCATGCCTGCCTCTTCTTTGAAAACTTGGAAAGTCCATCTTTTGCAGATACTCCTACAGCATTACCTATCTGTTCCTTTGCTACTTTGATGAACGTGTCAGTGCTACCTCGTGCTCCCAGGAGGAGGTTGAATGTTTCATCACCTTCACAAACACCTTCCACTCCGAACCAATGTTCATCTGGACTATCTCAGACTTCTCTATCCCCTTCTGGGACCTCTCAATTTCCTTTTCCGGCGACCAACTCAGCACGGACTTCTCCTACAATCCCACTGACTCTCCCAGCTACCTGGAGCACATCCCCTCCCATTCACCCTCCTGTAAAAATGCTTTCCCGAATTCCCTGTTCATCCACCTCCACCGCATGTGCTCCCCGGAGGACCAATTCCACTGTAGAATATCCTGACTCAAGTACTTCACTTTCCTCCACCACGTCTTCGACAATGTCCTCGTGAGCATCTCCTCCACTCTAATCGCAAAAACGACAAAACCCCCGACCCTCACATTCCACCCCATCATCCTCTGCCATTTCCATCACCTCCAAACTGACCCCAACCACGAGAAATATATTTCCCTCCCCACCATTGTCTGTGTTTCAGAGAAACCATTCACTCTGTGAATTCATTGAAAGGTGCATACCCCACCAACACACGCTCGCCTCCCCACACCATCCCCTGCCGATGCAACAAATGCAAAGTGTGCAACCACATCTGCACCCCAGCTAAGTCCCAGGCCCCAAAGAATCATCCCACGTCTGACAAAAATGTATCTGTACTTCCATACATTTCATCCCATCATTCCCCCGATAAACGGGAGGAGTGCGACAGCAGGGAATATGTTCAGGGGCTTAGCAGTGTTGATGATAAGTGCAGCTCGAAGAGGTCTTCTCTGCATTGTGGAGACAGCACACCAACTTTCGAACCGTTTCAGGGAACACCTGTGAGATACCCGCATGAAACAATCCTACCGCCCTGTGGCTGAAAACTGTAACTCCCTACCCAATCCGCAAATGAGATGCACATCCGTGGCCTCCTTCATCGCCATACCCTGGCCATCCATGTCCGTGAGGAAGAACGCCTCATCTTTCATCTTGGGACTCTCCAACCCCACGGGATTCATGTGGATTTCAGTTTCCCCATTTCCCTCCCCCAACCATATTCCAGTCCTAACCTTCCAACTCGTCGGCACCCTCTTGAACGCCCCTACATGCCCATCTTCGTTCCCACCTGTCTGCTCCACCCTTCTCTCCGACCTATCACTTTCACCCCCACCTTCATCTACTGATCGCCTTCCAAGCTTCCTTCCACCAAGCTCCACCCTCTCCCACTTATGTCCCAGCGCTCTTGGCTGACCAGCTTCATTCCTGATGACTGACTTTTACCGGAAGTATATTCTGCTCCTCGGATGCTGCCTGACAGGCTGTGCTCTTCCAGCAATACACTCTTTGAAAGATCTGCAGCGTCTGTAGTCCTCACTTTCACCTGATTATGGATTCAACTTCTGAGGGGTAAGGCTTCCAGCTCCCCTATCTGTATCCCTCATAATTTTGTACAACTCAATCCCGCTCAACCTCTCTGCTCTTAAGGAGAAAATCTCAGCTTCTCTCGTCTGGACCATATTAGGATCGTCCTATCGCCAGGGACGGTCCCTCCCTGCTAGCATAGCTGTCCTCATTTTGTAACTCCCCATTTTTCTCGCCTTTGCTTTGCAAATGCCTGGATTTCACGACTCCCCTTCCTCGGATTTTTGCGTCCTCCCGCAGATTTTACGTTCGATGATTCCTGCCCCATTCCCATTTCTTTGTCCCACTGCCCAAATATTTTTCCCCTGAATATTGAAACCCATCCAATTTCCCCTTACCTGTGCAGTTTTGCACTCGCGTCCCCAAACTGCCCCCTATCGCTACTTTACGATTACCCATCTCCCCAGCTTACACCCCTTTATGGTGGGCGACATAATGAGCACATGTAGGGATTCATTACCCTTTTGAGTGACTGCTTAAAAGTACAGCAAGATCACAGCTCGCATGCACCGCGCTCACTGAGAAAAGAGCTTCATCTAAACCCCCACATGACGTTTTCATCCCCCAGGACGTTGTGTCCCTTCCCACCCAATTGTGTTCCTGCCCATAATTTCACCCCACCCCCCCGAATCTACACTCTCCAAAGGGTTTTGCAGACTCGCCGCATTTATTCTCAGCCACAAATATTGGGCGCCTCCCAAATGCTGTGTGTGTATCAAAGCTCCCTCTGTGCCTCCATCTTGTGCAATTGCACACCCACTTATCTCTTCCATCATTCCCCCTAAAACGGCAGGAGTGGGAC
>NC_057717.1:82077929-82081762 GCF_004010195.1 Chiloscyllium plagiosum | reverse complement strand
CCACAATGCAGAGAAGACCTCTTCGAGCTGCACGTATCATCAACACTGCGAAGCCCCTGAACATATTCCCTGCTGTCGCACTCCTCCCGTTTCTAGGGGGAATGATGGGATGAAATGTATGGAAGTACAGATACATTTTTGTCAGACGTGGGATGATTCTTTGGGGCCTGGGACTTAGCTGGGGTGCAAATGTGGTTGCACGCTTTGCACTTGTTGCATCGGCAGGGGATGGTGCGGGGAGGCGAGCGTGTGTTGGGGGGTATGCACCTTTCAATGATTTTACAGAGTGAATGGTTTCTCTGAAACACAAACAATGGTGGGGAGGGAAATATATTTCTCGTGGTTGGGGTCTGTTTGGAGGTGATGGAAATGGCAGAGGATGATGCGGTTTACCCACAGGTTGGTGGGGTGGAATGTGAGGGCCGGGGGTTTTGTCGTTTTTGCGATTAGAGTGGAGGAGATGCTCACGAGGACATTGTCGACGACGTGGTGGAGGAAAGTGAAGTACTTGAGTCAGGATGTTCTACAGTGGAATTGGTCCTCCGAGGAGCACATGCGGTGGAGGTGGATGAACAGGGAATTAGGGAAAACATTTTTACAGGAGGATGAATGGGACGGGATGTGCTCCAGGTAGCTGGGAGAGTCAGTGGGATTGTAGGAGAAGTCCGTGCTGAGTTGGTCGCCGGAAAAGGAAATTGAGAGGTCCCAGAAGGGGATAGAGAAGTCTGAGATAGTCCAGATGAACATTGGTTCGGAGTGGAAGGTGTTTGGGAAGGTGATGAAACATTCAACCTCCTCCTGGGAGCACGAGGTAGCACTGATACGTTCATCAAAGTAGCAGAGGAACAGGTAGGTAATGCTGTAGGAGTATCTGCAAAAGATGGACTGTCCAAGTTTTCAAAGAAGAGGCAGGCATGACTACCCATTTGGTCTGGAGGAAGTGTCAGAATTGGAAGGAGAAGTTGTTGATGGTGAGGACCAGTTTAGCCAGTAAAATGGCAAAGTCGGTGAAGAATGCTGATTGTGTTGGCGTGAGAGGAAGAAACCGAGGGATTAGATGTCTTCGTCATGGCAGATATTTGTGTACAGGGACTGGAAGTCCAGGGAGAAGTTAACGCGTTTTGCACCCGAGAAACGAAAGTTGTGGAAGAGGTGGAGTGTGTGGGTGGTGTCCCTAATGTAGGTGGGGAGCTCGTGGACTAAGGGGGACCAGACAGTGTCAAGGTATATAGAGAAATGTTAGGAGGAGTAGGAACAGGCTGAGACTTTGAATCGTCCAGGGCAGTAATGTTTGTGGATTTTGAGCAGGAGGTGGAAGTGGACATTGCGGTTTCTCAGACTATGAAGTTGGCGGCTGCAGATGGTGGATCCCGAGAGGAGATGAGGTTTTTGTTGATATGGGAAATGATGACTTGGTGATGGGAAGTGAGGTCGTTGTCGAGGGGGCAGTATAAGACGAAGTGCCTTCGAGTCAGCGCCTGGCTCCAGTGGTGCAGAGATAAATGTGCCAAATTACTGGCTGATGGTGATGTTGGAGTTGGATTGGAGGAAGTCAAGGGCTGCGCGTTTGGAGTGTGTCTGGTGGGTGGACAGCTTGAGGCAGTCTGTCTCACGGTGGCAGCTGGAGATGATGAGATCGAGGGGGGTTACAGGCCAGCACAGGATCTCAAGGTGGAAGGGGTGTGTTGGTAGTGGGGAAAAGCTTCCTGGGAGGGTGGGCATGAAACTTGATGTGAAAAGTGATCCCGGAGTTGGAGGCGACAAAACAAATGCTCAATATCGCAATGCGTGTCAAACTCATTGACCTAAGAGCATGGTGGGACCCACGAATCACACGGGAACAATTCCTTCCGTGACTCCCTTGTCAGGTCCACACCCCCAAGAACCCACGCTTCACTCCAGGCACCTTCACCTGCCATTGCAAGAAGTGCAACACTTGCGTCCTCACCTCCTCCCTCCCCTCAGCCCAAGGTCCCAAAGGATCCTGCCCAATCTGAAAAAGATTGACCTGTAATTCCATGCACGTTATAAACTGCATCTATTGCACCCGATGTGGTCTCCCCTACACTGAGGTGACAGGACGCCAAAATATGCATTGTTTCAGCGAACATCACTGGGACACCGATACGAACCAACCCCATCACTCTGTAGCTGATCAGTTTATCTTCTGTTCCACTCCACCAAGGACGCACTGATCCATGGCCTTCTCCATCGCGAAACCCTACCCAGCCGACCACTGACGGAAGAAGGCCTCATCTTCCACTTTGGGACCCTCTAACCACACGGGATTAATGTGGATTTCACTAGTTTCCACATTTCCCCTCCCCCAACTTATCCCAATCCTAATCTTCCAACTCAGCACCGCCCTCTAGAACGGCCCTACTCGTTCATCTTCTTTCCCATCTCTCTGCCAAAACCTCCTCCCTGAACTAGCACCATCACCTCCCACCTTCATTCCGCATTCCCATCTACATTCTCTCCAGCGCTACCCAGCCGCCATTTAACCCTCAGTCCCCCGGCCCAAAAGCCTCATTCCTGAGGAAGGGCTTATGCCTGAATCGTCAATGTTCCTGCTCCTTGGATGCTGGTTGATCAGCTGTGCATTTCCAGCATCACACTCTACGACTCAATAAGCAGGAAGATGATTGAAGGTAAGGGACAGAAGGTTTAAATATGTGAGAAAAGCATTTTTCACCCAGTGGATGCTGAGAATTTTGATCTCACTGCATGTGAGGGTAGTTGAGGCAAAAATCCTTATAACATTTATTTTGTAAATAGATGTGCGCATGAGATGCCAGCGTGTGCAAAACCATGCGCTAATACATGGAAAATGGCATGAAAATTGGCAAATGGTTGCTGTTGACCAGACTGGACGCAATGCGCTGAAAGAACTTCATCTGTGCTTTCCATCTCTTTGGTACAGTGACTCCAATTTCTCATTGAAAATTTTTCGACTCCAATGGGCCTCCTCGATCCACTGCCGGGACTGTTCCCCTTAACCATTTAGAACATAGAACATTACAGCGCAGTACAGACCCTTCGGCTCTCGATGTTGCGCCGAACTGTCATACTAATCTGAAGCCCATTTAACCTGCACTATTCAACGTACGTCCATATGAATGTCCAACGACGACTTAAATGCACTTAAAGTTGGCGAATCTACTACCATTGCAGGCAAGGCATTGCATACGTTTACTACACTCTGAGTACAGAACCTACCTCTGACATCTGTCCTATATCTATCACACCTCAATTTAAAGTTATGCCCCCTCGTGCTCGATATCACCATACTTGGAAAAAGGCTCTCCCTGTCCATCCGATCTAACCCTCTTATTATCTTATATGTCTCTTTTAAGTCACCTCTCAACTACTTCTCTCCAACAGCCTCACGTCCCTCAGCCTTTCCTCGTAAGACCTTTCCTCCATAAAAGTCTACAAACTTGTAAATTTCCTCTGCACCCTTCCCAAAGCTTCCACATCCTTCTTATAATGCAGTGACCAGAAATGTACACAATACTTCAAGTGCGGCTGCACCAGAGATTTGTACAACTGGTGCATAACCTCGTGGTTCCGGAATTCGATCCTTCTATTAATAAAAGCTAAGACACTATATACTTTCTTAACAACCCTGTTAACCTGGATGGCGACTTTCAAGGATCTGTGTACCTGGACACCGAGATCTCTCTGCTCATCTACACTACCAAGAATCTTATCATTAGCTCAGTACTTTGCATTCCGGTTACTCCGACCAAAGTGAATAACGTCACATTTGTCGTCATTAAACTCCATTTGCCACCTTTCAGCCCAGCTCTGCAGGTTATCTATGTCTCTCT
>NC_057717.1:82074180-82075195 GCF_004010195.1 Chiloscyllium plagiosum | reverse complement strand
AAGTCAAGGGGACTGGACGTTTGAAACTAGGATGAGGTGGGGGAAGGGGAAATGAGGAAACTGTTGAAAAAAACATTGATGACCTGGGGTTGAACTGTTCCGAGGCGGAAGATGAGGCGTTCTTCCTCTATGCGTCCGGCGGTGAGGGAGCGGCGGTGAAGGAGGCCCAGGACCTCCATGTCCTCGGCAGAGTGGGAGGGAGAGTTGAAATGTTGGGCCACGGGGCTGTTCTGTCCATTCTATCGGTGTTGATAACATCGCTGAATGGTGAGGGATGTGCAATATCATGCCTTATAGATTATAGTTAAGTGTTCATAACCCAAATATGCCTTCTTGATTATCTGGTTTTAAATTCTGGGACCATTTTAAATCCAATCTACTTAGTACGATGGTAATGCCACACAGCACGATGGATTACGTTCCAAACACTGAAGATAAGTCTTTGTCTCAACTTGTCAGTTTCTAGATTTGAGGGGAAAAACTGCAGGATTGACTGGCAACAAAATGTTTCAAGTGCCCAGAGTGATGTCTGGTAATCTGTCCAATGTTTGATGTTTCTAATTATTCTACGATAGATGTCCCTCTGAATATCCCTGCAGAATATTCTGTGTCAGGAATGAGTCTGGTTTTACCTTCCAGTTTATGCCCATGAATATTCTCAGTATTAATAGTGGGTTGCTGGGAGGCAATATGGAAAAGGATTTCACAAGGCAGCTGTCAGTGTCACAGATGTAGAATCGGTGCCCCAGTGGCATTATCAGTAGACAATTAATCCAGAGTGCGCAGATACTGTTCTGGGTATTAGATTAGATTACAGTGTGGAAACAGGCCCTTCAGCCCAACAAGTCCACACCGACCCGCCGAAGCGAAACCCACCCATACCCCTACATTTACCCCTTACCTAACACTATGGGCAATTTAGTATGGCCAATTCACTTGATCCTGCACATCTTTGGACTGTGGGAGGAAACCGGAGCACCCGGAGGAAACCCACGCAGACACGGGGAGAACGTGC
>NC_057717.1:82067262-82074116 GCF_004010195.1 Chiloscyllium plagiosum | reverse complement strand
GGTTGCTGGGAGGCAATATGGAAAAGGATTTCACGAGGCAGCTGTCAGTGTCACAGATGTAGAATCGCTGCCCCAGTGGCATTATCAGTAGACGATTAATCCAGAGTGCGCAGATACTGTTCTGGGTATCTGGGTTTGAATTCTGCAGTGGCTGATTGTGGCGATTGAGTTCAATAAAAAATTGTGTTTACGAGTCTTAAAGGTTGCCATGAAACATGATCATTTGTCAGAGAGATCCATCAGGTTACATTCTTAGCAAGTTTGCGAATGACACTAAGATTGGCGGAGTAGCAGATAGTGAAGGGAGCTGTCAGAAAATACAAGAGAATATAGATAGATTGGAGAATTGGGCAGAGAAATGTCAATTGGAGTTCAATCCGGATAAAAAGCGAGGTGACACATTTTGGAAAATCCAATTCAAGAGCGAGGTTTGCAGTAAATGGAAAAAATATCATTGGGAAATTTGATGTACAGTGAGATCTGGGTGTTCAGGTTCATCTTTCATTGAAGGTGGCAGCGCAAGTCCGTAGAGTGGCCAAGAAGTCATACAGCATGCTTTTCTTCATCGGATGGGGTATTGAATACAATAATTAAGACCACAAAACCATAAGACGTAAGAGTGGAAGTAAGGCCATTCGGTCCATCGGGTCCACTCTGCCATTCAGTCATGGCTGACGGGCATTTCAACGCCACTGACCCACACTCTCCCCATATCCCATTATTCCTTGCGAGATGAATAATTTATCAATCTCTGCATTGAAGACATTTAACTTCCTGGCCTCCACTGCACTCCGTGGCAGTGAATTCCACAAACCCACCACTCTCTGCCAAAAGAAATGTCTCCACATTTCCGTGTTAAATTGACTCCCTCTAATTCTAAGGCTGTGCTCATGGGTCATAGTATCCCCGCCTGATGGAAACAAATTTCCGCCTGATGGAAACAAATTTCCAGCGTTCACTCTTTCTAAACCTTGAGTTGGCAGTTCATGTTCAGTTTTAGAAGGCTTATGTTTGGCCACAATTGGAATAATGTATATTGTTCTAGTCGTACATTACCAAAAGGACGTGTATGCTGAAGAGAGCGTGCACAGAATGTTCACCATGGTGTTGTCTGGTGTGGAAGGTGCTAGAGTTGAGGAGAGGTTGAGTAGATTAGGATTATTTTCATTTGAAAGGAGGAGGTTGTGGGGGAGACACATCTGAGGCATAAAAATCATGAGATGTGCGGACACGTTGGATAACAAAAACATCTTTTTTTCCCAGAGTGGAGGACAGATTTGCTACGTGTTACGAGTTTGAAGTGAGGGGAGATAAATTCAGGGGACATATGCATGGACGGTTCTTCAGTAAGAGCGTGGGGTGATTTGAAATGCGTTCCTAGCGAAGGTGGTAGGGACGGGTACGATAGGGTTCTTTATGATGTATCTGGACAGATACATGAATGGATAAGATGCAATGCAACTCAGATCCTTCGAAAATAGGCAGCAGGTTGAGGTAGAGGATCCGGAGCAGCGCTGGCATTGAGGGCCGAAGCGCCTGTTCCTGTGTTGTCGTGTTCTTTGTTCTAGGTTCACAGACGCCCTTTAGTGAAGGCATCAGCCATCCTTTCCCTGTCTGGTCTACATGCGACTCTGGGTCCACAGCAGTATGGCTGACACTTTACTGACTTCTGGGTAATTAGCCATGGGGAATAAATGTTAGTGTAGCCAATAATACCCAAATACTGTGAATTAACCCAAAATAAATAAAATCTGATCTGGAGATTTCGTCATAAGTTTTAATGATTTGTTAATCAGGAAAAGGAGAGAATGCTGCTCATTGTAATATTCGCGATCTACGCCTTCAATTGCTATATATTTATTACTGAAACCTGGGGAACTTTCTCCAAGCATTGCTGAAGGATTCACAAGCGGCTGTAACGTTATATTTTTGTCTTAAAATGGGCCTCTGAACCCCAGCATGAAACTGCAGCTGAAGCAGGAAGAGAGAACAAAGTGGACTAGATCGAAAGAGAGAAGTGAGTAACCGTCTTTGGTTTCCACCCTGGAAAAGGAGAAAATAAGCATGGAGTTCAGGAAAATAGATTGCGAGGAACTTGCACAGTTTGAAAGGCAATTGGAACGTATTGGAGGCCCTGTCAGGTTTAGAAATGGACAATTCTCTTGCTCCAGATTAATTGCATCCCAGGTTACTATGGGAGGACAGGCAGGTAATTTCAGAAGTTCTCACATAAATGTTTAATCCCTCTGTGTTCACGCGGGGGTGGTGGTGAGGGGTGGGAATAGTGCTGAATCACAACTAATGTGGTTCTACTTTTCAAGACGGTTAGTAGAGATAAATAAGGAAATTATCGACAGTTGAATCTCCTGTCAGCGCAAGGAAACTGTAGGAGAAAATTCTGAAGGACAGAATTAACATACACTTGGAAATACATTGGTTAGTTTGTGGTGGTGGGCATGGCTTTTGTCAGAGTGAGGTTATGCCGAACAAACTTGTTCTTATTTTTGGAAAATGTGATCAAGTGTATGGGTAAGTGAGATTTTGTTGGTGTAACTTATGTATTCAAGGACGTTTTTTTAACAACGTATGAACTGTGAGACTGATTGAGAAGTTAGAATCTTATGGAATTGAGCGAAACCTGGCGAGATGGATCAGGAACTGACTTATTAATAGGAGACAACAGGCAATTGTGGGAGAAGGCTGTTTGAGTAACTGGTGGATGGTGTCTTGTGGTGAACCATAAGGATTAGTAATGGCACCATATTGTTTATTATAGATAAAAGTGTGTGCGTGGGGGTTGGGGGGATGTTAAGCAACTGTGTAATCTACACCAAGATTGTTAGGATGGTTAACAGTGAAGAATATTGTTGTAGTTTGCAGCAAGACACATATGGGTTGCTCAGAGTAGCAGCAGATCGTATTTAATCTAATAAATACCAGGTTGGCAATTTGGCAGCACCGATAAGATGAGGGATATTAAAGGGATTGCAGGACACTGTGTAGCTTGGAAGAACGGAGAGATCTTGGGGTAATTATTCACAGATCCTTGAAGTCGGCAGAAAACATTTACAGGATAGTTTAGAAGGTAAATGGGATACTTGCTATTATCAATCGTGGCATAGAATATGAGAGCAAGGAGTTCATGTTCGTGTTGTATAGATGCTGGTTAGGCCACAGCAGGAGTACCACATACAGTTCTGGTCACCTCACCACGTGAAGGATAAGATAGCATTCGAGGGGGACGATAAAGTTCACCCAGGATAGCTGAGCAGCTGAGTTCTAAGGAAAGCCTAGACTGGCTTTGAGTGATTTCTTGAGATCAGCGAGGTATTAGGCATTATGAGGAGGATAGAAAGGTTTATGAAATAGCAGTTGGTCCCCTTGGTTGAGGGTCAGTCATGAGAGAGCATAGTTTTAGGGTAAGGCGCAGAAGATTCAGAAGTGATTTTGGAAAAAAAGAAATTTTTCACTCAAGAGGGTGGTGGATATTTGGAGTGCACTGCCTGACAAGGCAGTGGCGTCCAGAAGTTAACAATCTTTAAACAAATATTCTGATCAGTGCATAAAATATCAAACCATTCAAGGATATACGGCAAGCCAGAAAATTGAGATTAGCAGACTTTTATTGGTAATGTCGATGGACACTCGACAGGAGCAAGAGCCTTTTCTTCGCTGTATGACTCTGTGACTCGATATCGAGCGATGTCGCAGTCACAAGTCAAAGGGAGCTCCTGAGTACTGGAACTATTCAACTGGTAACTGGTATTGGAAACGGAAAGTCGATAGACGTAGTGTGAAAAAACAGAAGTTTCCTGAACAACAGTGAGACACGAAGGAGTCCATCCCGAGTGGGGCATTGTTGAGAGGCAATCAGAACAAAGGAATAGGACAAAAATAATAGTTGGAGATTTTACAGTCAGGAGATGACAAGGAATCATGAGCTGTGACCAGGTCATGAAGGGTAGGTAACCTATCGCATACCTAAATCAATAACGTTGCATTTATTGAAGGAATATTCCAATTAAGCACAAGTAGTAATTAGACAAGGCTTGAGGGCTGGTGATTTTTGTATCATTTTGGACTGGTTTGTTTGAGGAGAGGAAAATGAGACAGTTAAATGCGTGGTTAAGGCCTATAAAGAAAGAAAAGTGTTTATGTTTTTGCATATGTAGTTGCGTTCAGAGAGAAAGGAAGGACTGCTCTGATTTTTAAATATCTTTCGTTGGGTATTGGCATTATTGACCTTTATACCGATCTCTAATTATCCTTGAACCGAGTGACGAGTTTGGCCAAACTAGTTGGCATTTCCACTCTGATATCATTACTATCGCTGTGGAATCACATTCTGACAGGAGCAGTGAAGGATGTCTTAGTTTTTCTTTAACAGTACTGGTGAATGTGGTGCGTTTTTACAACATTAAGTGACAGTTTCAAGTCTAGGTTTCAATTCCAGCGCTGACCAATGAATGTATCTTAAATTCCACCAGCGGTTTTGTCCCAGCGTAACAGCTTGGTCCAACTGACATACCACCACTCCATTATCCTGAACAATCCACGATGGACAATGGCTTTGAATCAATGGGAAGAGTGTTCGCAGATATGACTCGAATTTTTTGTTGTGTCCTGGTCTGGGAATAGAGTCGACAGATCATAAAGCTATAGGAGATGAAATTATTTGATTGGAAGTTCCAAGATTTTGACCGTGCAATACAGGAAGGACAATGGGTGCTCAAATCTGGAAGGTGTGTGTTTTGGAGGGGAAACCCGTGACGATGACATTCCCATGTACCTTTTGCACTTAGTCTCCAGGATTCTGTGATGTATTAGTTGTAATTAAGCATTGAGATCTCCAAAGGAAACATGCATCGATTATTGTTATTTATGTGGAAGGTAAAATATGACAGAACATTGCTGTTCTTCAACATCAAGTGAGAGTTCTGTAGTTTCATGGGGTTATATTCAAATGCAAACTGTGTGTATACAGTTAAAGAATGGGAAGGTGCAAAAACGAGAAGAGAGACACCATTTAAATCCTTTTATTTTCGTTTCCATAAACCGTGATTTCATTTTGAACAAACTGAGGTGAATTTCCCTGATGATGGCCAGCAAAGGATGATGCTGGTGGTTGTCGAGTTGGAGTGTGCAACTTTTCTCATTGGTCAGTTATTCCAGTTAATGCAGGGGTTTCAGCCAATCCCTTCAGATACATTGACCATATGCTTGGAGATGGAGAATCGTTTTTGGTATCTCTATCGGAACAACGCATTTTGAAATATCTGACCTGTTAGCGAGGAAGCCTTCGACACGAGAGATATGCAATTTGTTTTGTCACTGTCAGTATCTCCACATGATGAAAGTGAATAAAGGTTTCCTGATTAGTTGCCTTTATGCAGAACATTATTAGAACTTGTTACTAAGCTGTAAACCATGTCATTAGTGGCAGAAATTTGAAACGACTCGCAAAGTCAATCCTTCTGAACGAAAGGAGTTCTTTTCTTAAAAAAAAACAATAAATTGTATTGACAAGATACAAGGAGACAGTTCTTGATAAGTGTTGAAGTCTGTTCAGTCTGTTAAGGAATGACTGAAATGGACAAGAGAATGCTTTGTAAGGAAATTCCCTAATTTTTACTTCAATTCCAATTAGTGTGATTTAGCATTTTATTGAGTATCAGAGGATTCGTAATAGGTTAAATTAAGGTAAGTTTTCTTTCACAGATGTGGGCAAGTTTAAAGAATAAGGACTGACAGATTTTGCAATTTTGAAGACCGTGCAAGTAATGCGAATCATGCATGTGTTTTGAAACACAGCATGAGAAATTATAGCCAACAGATGAGAAAAATGATGATGTGTTTTATTTACATTTGTGGTCACAACTTCAGACTCCACAACTCCACAATCACTGAGTTCTTGACAAAGTATAAGAGCGATTACCTATTCTGCTTGACTAAATTGTACTGGGACAGTCTTGAATGGGCATTGAAAGAAAGGGGGGGGGGGATTGTCTCAGTACATTGTCAACATATTAGTGGATTTTCAGTGGAAAAGCGCATTTAGTAAGTGGAGGGACGCAGAATGAGTTCCAACTATATATAAATCGCATCATTTACAGAAAATCAGGAAAGGAAATGCTAATTGTGCACGCTTTAATGATATTGGAGTTATTAATGGATCACAGCCATCCGTTTACCTACAACAAACCTAGACATGACGTGAGAGAAACACCAGCATTTCAGAGTTTACAGAACTATAGATAATAAGTGAATATTTCCGAAATGTCTGTTACATATGTTAGAAGAAAAGATACCTTTCAATATTTTTTAATCTCTTAAACCTTTTACAGCAGAAAACAGGACAGATCTTCCCATAATTATTGTGTATATTTCTCTGCTCTGTGTAAACCAGATTTTTTTGTTAATTTTTTACTCTAAACGTCTGATGCTTTGTGGTCAATCTAAATTAGTGGTTTGACATTTTGAAGTGCAAGTTCTGCCAGACATCCTCGAGGCTTCAAGGCTTAATCTTATCACTTACAATATTACCTGTTAGATTGCTTTAATAACTTTTTAATAATGGTAATGCTCACGATTTAAGAAAAACATGCTCGTGCAATTCTGGTTTTAGCACGAAACGATGAAGAATCAAATTATTCATATTTCTCGCCAGAATGTGCACAGACAGATGTAGGATCAGCAAAACACCTGTACATTCACTATGAGTGAGATAACAGAGGGATGTTGTGGTTCTGTTCGCCAAGCTGGAAATTTTTGTTGCAAACGTTTCGTCCCCTGTCTCGGTGACATCCTCAGTGCTTGGGAGCCTCCTGTTTGAAGCTCTTCTGTGGTGTTTCCTC
>NC_057717.1:82055213-82065924 GCF_004010195.1 Chiloscyllium plagiosum | reverse complement strand
AGACCATAGTTTCTTCCTTGTCTATGTGTATATTTCTGATGATGTCCAAGAATTCCTGTGTCGATTGTATAGATTGTCTGTATCCGCTGATCAGGTGTTTCAGTTTCTGCTGTAGTTCTTTAGCCAGTTTGTGTGATGGTGTCCCTGGTAGTGATACTATGGGTCTGAGTGGGATGTCTGGTTTGTGAATTTTAGGTAGTCCATAGAATCTGGGGGTGTTGTTGCTTTCAGGTTTCATTCTTTGTAGGTCAGACCTGGTTATCTGTCTTTTTTTTGTAGATTCCTCAGTGTGTTCCATTCATCAGGAGCATTTCAGAACTGACAGCCAGACTACTGCGACCACTAGGACTTATAACAGTACACAACCAACAGCCACCCTCAGACAACAACTCACCAGAACGAAGGACCCGATACCCAGCATGAGAAAAACTAATGTATTGTACAAAATCCCATGCAAAGACTGCACAAAACACTATATAGGACAAACAGGAAGACAGCTAACGATCCGCATCCATGAACATCAACTAGCCACGAAACGACACGACCAGCTATCCTTAGTAGCCACACACGCAGACGACAACCAACATGAATTCGATTGGGACAACATTACCATTATAGAGCAAGCCAAACAAAGAACAGCCAGGGAATTCCGGGAAGCATGGCACTCATCCACAAACTCCATCAACAAACACATCGACCTGGACCCAATATACCAGCCACGATAGCGGACAGCTGAAACTGAAAACCGGAAGCGGCAGGGACAGGCCAGTATAAATGCCGGAGGAAACACCACAGAAGAGCTTCACAGGAGGCTCCCAAGCATTGAGGATGTCACCGAGACAGGGGACGAAACGTTTGCAACAAAAATTTCCAGCTTGGCGAACAGAACCACAACATGAGCACCCGAGCTACAAATCTTCACCCAAACTTTGAACAGAGGGATAATGATATTGAGTTCTACAAACTTGACAACAAGCAAATACAAACTTGGAGACACATTTTCTTTCCAATTTTAAAATATTACACCACTGGAAGTTTGTGCTCCCTCTGGGTCTCTGTACTTTCTCATATCTCCAACTGATTTTGGTGGTTGAGGTTGATGCAAGCTTAGTATGATAGTTAGTTTGCAGATTAGATTCCCTACAGTATGCAGAAGGCCCTCCAGCCCAACAAGTCCATACTGACCCATTCCCCTACCTTGCATTTATCCTAAGTAATACACCTAACACTATGGGCAATTTAGCATGGCCAACTCAACTTTCCTGCACACCTCTGGATTGGGGGAGGGAACCCACGCAGAAACAGGGAGAATTTGCAAACTCTTCACAGCCACTAGGCCCAAAGCAGGAATCAAACCCGGGGCCCTGGCACTGTGAGGTAGCATTTCTCACCATTGAGCCAACATGCTGCCCTTGTTCAGATAGCGATAATCATGTTATTGAATGAGGAAGGAAGGCAAAAAAGCTGGCTCTTATTGCAGAAATTATTCAATTGCGAATTCTGTGCTAGGAGTATTACTTCCCATTATCAAACCATTCCTGACTGTCATCCAGGGCTTTCTCACATGGTTGAACACAATTGCACCCGGGAAACATGCTGAGGAACTGTTACAGTCATAGTCTGGAGTTGAAATAAGTGCCCTCCTATGCAATGATCATGTGCCTTTGCGCAAGGTGTGAGGCAACAAATAAAATATTTTCCAGATAAAAACTGCCATTAAAATAAAACATAATTTTTAATGATGAACAAATTCGGCTCTTGCCTCCTCATTCCCAATGTTTATGTTCCACTCAACACTCCAATCTATTCATGGTTATTGTTTATGAAAACTCGCTAAGCTCATGAGAAGGGAACCGGGGTGGATGGTTCCAAATTTCTCCTAAATTTCATCAATTGTCAAGTATTTTATGTATATTAAACTTAGGATTCACGTAATATCTCCTGTTTGCCCTAAATATGTGGGAGTTTAATTATTTCATCAAATGAACCCGCTGATCACTGTTGTGTCTGAATTTTAGACAGAGAATCTCAATAATATGTGTAACTCTCTGCACATTTTGGCAGGATCCTCATATTAAAAAAAATATTTCTGTGCATCTGCCATTTCAAAGTGACAAAACTTTGAGTCCGATGTATTTGGTCCTTCCCTTCGGATAAAGGGTAGAGATGTCAAAATAGTGAATTGCAACAATTTTCTTTTATTCTCTTACAGAATGTGAGTGTTTCTAGCCAGGCCAGCATTTAATGCGCTTCCGTAATTGCCCAGAGATTTAGTTAAGTGTCAACAACACTGTTGTAGGTCTGCAGTTACATGCAGAACAGACCAGGTAAGGATGACAGATTTCCTTTCCTAAATGGCATGAGTAAGGCAGATGTGTTTTTTTTTCAACTTTCTACAACGAATTCATCTTTGTCAATCGTCTCTCAATCCCAGGTTCGATATTGAATTCAATTTTCGCCATATGCCATGGCAGGATATGAACCCAGGTCCCCACAACATCAGCTGAGTTTCGAGATTTGTAGTCTAGCGATAATACCACGAGGTTATAGACTTCTTGAATGGACATTAGGTCTACGCCATGGAAGTTGGTGATTGTAGTGGCAATTGTACCCATTATAAATGCACAAACACGCTAAAGGAGCATTGTTATCTCGATATTCATGAACACCGCACACATTGCAATCGAATTTAATTCTGAGAGCTAATTATTTTAAAAACAATAACATTGAGTTGCTTTTTTCAATGTTTCCAGCCGACCTGGGGTGGATACACCGGTGATGCTGCATTGGAAGGAGTCGGAAAATTCTGAAACAGAGCATTGAAGCAATTGTGAAGTGCTTGCGTAATTTAGGATGGTGTGCATTCAGTGATGGAAGTCGTGGTCCTCTTAATCATCTTCTGACTTGTTCATCAGCGTATTAGAGGTTGTGTGCTTTGCATATACACTTGTAAAGGACTGATGAGTTGTTGTAAGATATCTGAAGCCTGGTCCACACTGTTGTATCATTCTGCATTAGTCCTGACTGAACTGTATTTTCCAACTGTTAAATGGGATGCGAAATGAAGCTAGCTGCTGTTTCTACATCGGTTTGAACTCTCTGTCTGCCACTGTACAACAAAGTATACACATAGCAATGTAAGTGCGTACCATCCCACAGTGATAACTGCCTTGTAGATACTGAACATCGCTATTGGCATCGGAAGGTTAATTACTCGCTCCGGAATAAAAAAAAACTGATCAATACTTTTGTCGCATCGCTATTTATTCAACTTCTCACGTCACTTTCTGTCGCTGGTACACCGTAGCATGTCAATTCTAATTGATTGACTTATTTACCGCACTGTTAGTATTGCATAAAATACAGTATAGAGTGTTGTATAGCTTTGATATGCACTGGCCCCATCTTAAAACAGAGAAAAATCAATCAAAGAAAGACAGTTAATTCGTGAAGTCCAGGTCTCCAGTCTATCATGTTCAGTGTTCCACCATCGGACTGGAGCAGCAGCCCCGAGACCGTTCGCCCCGGCTGCTAGCACGAGTCCTTGCTAGCACCAAATCGACTCCACCACCACCAATAGTTCGCTCTCAGCCTATTTTGAAAATGCAGCCGCCTTCATTGTCGCCGGGTGTCGTGCTGGGGTGACACTCATCTCTGTCACCACCTCAGTTAGTTTGCATTGGACGCACACATCAGAGCAAATCCGAACTCGTCCACCGGAGCAAAAATCAGTGAGCGCTCGGCCCACCTCCTGGATACAGAAGCCAGTAGGAACTCAACCTCGTCTCTGATGCCTCCATCAATAGTCTGTGCTGGGCTCACCTTATCACCACCATAAGCACTGAATAATCTCACCTAAAGATGTAAGTTAGAGGGAAAAATACACAGATAGAGAAAAATAAAGTAAAGTAAAGGAAAATGGACAGAGCCGAAGAGCTCCAAGCCCAGATAAACTAATTGTCCAATACATTGTACACTTGTTGAATGGGGCTACTGTGGTGCTTCAGTGGTTAGCACGGTTGCTTCACAGCACCAGGGGCCTGGGCTTGAATCGACCCTCGGACGACAACTTGGCACGTTCTCCCTGTGTGTTTTTCCTCCCAAAGTCCTAAGATGGGACGTTTAGGTCCATTCACCATGCTAACTTTCCCATTGTGACCAGGGGTGTGTATGCTAAGTGTATTAACCATAGGAAATGCAGGGTTACGGGGGCAGAGTGAACCTGGGATGAATGCACTTTCGAGGGTCAGTGTGGACTGAAATGGCCGAATGGCGTTTTTCAACACTGAAGAGATTCTACGAATGGTTTCATTGCCCAATTAAGTGGCGCATGTGGCTTTGAATGTACAACGGTTATGTGTAGTGGGACATTCCCCTATCAGTCTGAAATTTTCAAACCTCAAACTTTTACAGGTTGATCAGCCTTCGGCAATGTTCCACAAGGTTGACTTGTTGGGACGGTTCGATCACATAGAATCTACCGGGAGCAAGCCAACTGAATACAGCATTTCCTTAATGGTTGGAGACAGAGGGTGCTGGTAGGGTATTGTTTATCAGACTGGACATGTTACCGGATGCATGCACAAGGATCGCTGCTGGATCCACTGTTTTTCACCATTCATCTAAATGATTTGGATGCCAATATAAGACATCTGGTTAATAAATTTGCAAATGGCGCCAAAATTGCTGGTACAGTAGATAGTGAAAAACGTCACTTCAGAGTACATCTCTACATTGATCACATGGGCTACTGAGACGAGGATTGGCAGATTGAGTTTAATTTAGTAAATATAACGTGCTGCATTTTGCTAAGGCAAACCAGTGTTAATGGTATTGACTTAGTGAGTGCTGTCAAACAAAGAGATCTTGGAGTGCAGGCTCGTATTTCACAGAAGTACAGCACAGTTAAGTGGTGAAGAAGGTATTTGTCATGTGTGTTTTCGTTGGTCAGTGCATTGAGTATGGGAGTTGGAACATCTTGTGTGGCTGTAAAGAACGTTGGTAAGGCATTTACAGAACACTGCATTCAATTCCAATGATAAGCGAGAAACATTCTGGCAAATATTGTTTGTACAAACTCGAGTAAAAACACATATTTCTCATAATGTGAATTCCAGCTCTGTATGCAATGATGCAGACGTGGTCTACCTAACATGTCCGAAACTGTGCACACTTCGCGATAACTACAGTGTTCAACTTCTGTGTTCATCTCAGGGCTCATCTTAGTTTCATGATCTTAATCAATTTTAGTGTCTGCATTATTTTCAGTGTTTGTCATTTTAAGGAGCAGCATTACTTCGTGACCTGATTATCAGTGAGGGTCCTTTACTGAGTTTTCTCCAGGACAGAAGGAGACCGTTGAGATTTTGGTGCCTCCGCTGCTTTCTCTCAACTTTAATTTCAATAAGACCACATTACCGTAAGAAATAAGCAGTGTTAAGTCATTGGTATCCTCCAGCATGCTCCATTCAGTACGATTATGGCTGTCAGACATACATCGTGTCCAGACTTTAGTTTTATTAGTACCGGTAACCATTTGTTCTTCTATTGGTCAATAAGCTTTTGACATAACACCAACATAAACACCAGGGCCGAGCACCCGAACTCTGCATGGCAAAGACTTTCAAAAGTACACAATCCTCTAAGACAACAATTTCCTCTTTGTCAC
The DNA here is from genome assembly GCF_004010195.1 of Chiloscyllium plagiosum. Lineage (NCBI taxonomy): Eukaryota > Metazoa > Chordata > Chondrichthyes > Orectolobiformes > Hemiscylliidae > Chiloscyllium > Chiloscyllium plagiosum. Next base: position 82,060,256 of record NC_057717.1, on the reverse strand, counting down.
GTCGAAAGTGACCTAAATTTATTTTGAGACTCTGTCCATTGAGTCGAGATTCTTCGATGTGGGGAAGCATCTTCTCAACATTTATACTATCAAACCTTAATAATACTGATCTCTTCAGTGAAATTATTCCACATTTTTCTAAATTGCAATGGATAGGGCCTTTGCTCAGCTGTATCCTTTGCTAAGAAGACAATCTGTGTTTACTAGGGATTAGGCCAATGAACACTCTCTCAACTGCTGCCACCGATAAGTTATACAGTATTACCCAGAAGGGCTTCAGAACGGTTCACAGTAGTCCAGCATCGTACTCCTGTAATTCAAGCTGATTGAAATAGGGGAAACAATTGCTTTCGGTTTTCGATTACTTGATGCATCTGTGTCTTGGTTGTATGTGTGGTCTGAAAGCTGTACATTAATTCGATTTACCCTGCAGTATTCCGCAGGTGGTTTCCTTTTTTCTGTTCTCCCTTACAAAATGCACCACTTCATAAGTTCCGTTTGCTGACATTTCTTTGCCGACGTATGGAACCTGTAGACATGTATTCCTCTCTCACCCATCTTTACAATTAATTTTACATCGCCTCAAATGATCACATTACATTCTATTCTTTTCTCCAAGTCGTCAGTACAATTTGGAAACATTAGTTTCCCCAGCATAGTGTGACATCACACTGGTTTCCAGCTGATAACCTGAAATAAAAATGCCCGCAAAAATAAAACTGTTCCCTGTCAATTAGCCAATTATCCAAACAATGCCAAACAATACCTTCGATATAATCGTCTGTTTACTTATTAATAACCACCTCAATCAATGTTTTTTTTCTCTTATATTCCCCCATGACGATGCATATTGCTCCTTTACAATCACCACGTAATCTATTTTGCAGAATTTCGATTGAATCTCCCTTTATCACATTCTCTCAGGTCGACCAGATCTTGATGTGAACAATCAGTAGTATGCAAAATGAAAATATAGGTACCACTTTTCTTTTGTGTACAAAATATTTTGTCATATTTCCCCTTTGTTCACAATCATCTTATGGTTGGAACATATTGTGTGGTTTTGATGGAGCCAGGCCCTTTCACATTCTGAATAACTTAAACAGATAACACCTGTGAGCTTTCTCTGGTTAATACATCTCCATGTTTCTCCTTTCAGTTATAGAGAGTGAAATTGCAACATGATTGTTTCATTCATCTGAAGCTCCCAAAGCCTTACTAAAATATCATCACCAGAAAGGGACGAAGTAATGCAGCTGATGTTGCAGTATTGTATTATTTAAAAGCAAGAGAGCTTCCATGCACCTACTCCCAAGGTCTTAATTTCGATCGGCAATAGTCACCTGAAGGACATGAACTCGAGAAAATGAGTAATTCAGTGAAAAGTGAAAATGTCACTCTAATGTGCCCTTTTAATTTTTTTGCGTGGAAACTCGCAACATTCAACGAAGTCGTGTGCCCCCGAATCCTTGGCACTTCCAAACAACGAAATACAATTCCATCTGTGAGGCAACAGGAAACGTAGCTTTATCATTTGAGAACAACCTGAGGCTCAGATCCATTTTCTTATGAATCGCCTCAAATCTATTCAAAAACATATTTAGAGATATGATTTGAAACTCAATATTTTCTACACATCTGTGCACAGATGTTATGACACACGTCTGAGTCAAGTAAGACATTAATGTATCACTCGTGTAACATTGGCGTCGGTGGCTGGATCAACATTTATTGACTCATCGCAGGTAACCCTTGAGAAGGAGGCAATGAGCTGCTTTCTCCAAGTGTTGTTGTCTCTGTGCTGCAACCAGACCATAATGTCATCAGGGAGATCATTCCAGGACATCTTTCCAGTGATTCTGACAAGAAAAGTAGTCTATATTCAATTCTGGATGGTAACTGGCTTGAAACGAATATTGTAGATGTTGGTTGTCTTTTTTATCTTCTACCCTTTTCCTTTTAGATGGAAGTGTTTCTGAATTTGGAACGTGCTCAGAATTTTCATCAAATTTCTGCGGTGTGTTTTGCAGATTTTACTCGCTATTGCTCCTGATGAAATGTTATCCATGGAGCCAAATTAGTGGCAGGCAAGAGAACTGCTTTCCTCTAGAAGATGCCAAGTATCTTTTGGTGGTTATTGATCATCATCATCATCGAACACTCGACTTGAGACTTGGTCATGTTGTGCAGCTTTGGACAGTCAGGAGACTCATTTTTGTGGCATTTTTCCGCCGATATGATTTTTTTGTTGCAGTCAGGCATCTCCCCACTCTGTCTACTTCAACAAGATCTCTCCTGTGTGCTTCTCTGTTTTCAAGGAGATAGCCCCAGCATTCCCCTTTTTTTTCCTACAAGTTGTAATTGCAAAATGGTTTCTTTCATTTTACTCAACCTCTTCCAAATGGTCCGGTAACCATGCATATGAAAGATATAGTCAGATTTATTCATGATAAGACTCAGGATATTGATAACATCGTGCACCGGGAATGTGGACATCTTCAATCAACGGCACGGACTGCACCTGCTCGGTTTCCAGAATGTCAGTGAAATTTGAAGTTTCATTCCTCTCTAACATGCAACACCTTTAGTGATCAAAGTCTAACAGTCTAGCCTGCTCCTTTACCCGACCTATTGTACTCTTTAATCGTTTAATTGTTAACCTTTTACAATATCTGTAATTCCAATTGAACACAATGACAGAAGGAAGTCTCTTTGTAAACCTGATTTTACTCCGTGAACAGTGGATGACGTCAACACAGATTCTCAGGGATCAAATAATAATGAGATTTCTGAATGTGCAAACACCCTCACAGCTGTCTCTCTCTCTCTCTCTCTCTCTCTCTCTCCTCTCTCTTCAACAGAAGTATAGACGATCGGAGCAGGCGAAGGCAATTCCGGTCTCCGAACCTGCTCCGCCATTCATCATAACCATAGGTGATGATACAATGCTGTGCTCTAATCTTCCTTTCTACCCTTAATTTTGAGCTCAATGTCCCTCTTATAATGTCTAGCCATCTCTTGAATATAGTCAATGTTTTAGCATTAAATGCTTCCAGGGATAATGAATTACAAATACTCAAAAGTCTCTGGATAACAAAACATTTGCGCATCAACGACCTGAATGGTTCTGTCTGAAACCTCAAAATGTGACCACTTGTTCTGGGCACACACATCACTGGGAACATCATCCTGCATCTACGCTCTCTTGTCCTCTTCCGAATTCAACAGCCTTCATGAGATTCCCTACTCATTCGTCTGAACTCAGCGAAAAAAATCGAAACCTGCTGAAGGAACTCTGCATCCTCGTCCACACTTCACCCTCCTACCAACAGTGGTATAATTGCAAACACTTTGCACCTCATCCAAAGAATCCATTACTTCCTGTGCGTTGTTTGCTCTCTGTCAAGCACTTTTCTATCCATGTTGATACACTTCCCCAAACATATACACTTTAATCTTGCAGAATAATCTCTTTTGTGAGACTTTATCAAACACTTTCTGAAAGTCCAATAACTTCACATTGACTGGCTCCTCATTGTGAACTCGACTAGAACAGAGAACATAGAAAATTACAACATACAAACAGGCCTTTCCACCTCAAAGCTTACACCGATCGAGATCTTTTCAATCAACCAAAGGCCTTTTTTCTCAGGATTTGTATCCCTCTGCTCCCAGCCCATTCAAGTATCTCTCTAAATATATCTTAATTGACGCTGTTGTGCCCGCCCCTGACAATTCCACTGGCAAGACGATCCAGTTACCGACAATGCTCTGTGTAAAGGACTTTCCACACGTACCGACCTGAAACGTATATCCTCTCACCAGGAACTCGTGACATCTTGTTACTGATTCTCCCACTCTTGGAAAAATGCTTTTGCTGTCCATTCCATTTGTAACTCATGATTTAGTAGGCATTAATCAGGTCCGGCAATCATTCTCCCTTTTTGTAATGAACATAATCCTAACCTATTCAAAACCTCTTCATACCTAACGCCGTCCATACCCGGCAACATCGTGGTGAACCTCCTCTGAACCCTTTCCAAGGCAGCCACATCACATTGGTCATGGTGCGATCAGAACTGTATGCAGTAATCCAAATGTGGCCAAAGCAAATTTCTGTACAACTGTAACTTGATCTGCCAATTCTTTTACTCAATACACCATCTGATGAAGGAAGCATGCCGTATGCCTTGTTGACCACTCTTCTCGTAACCTTTATGGTAAAATGGACCTGAGCATCCAGATCGGTCTTTACATCAATTTGGCCCATAGATTTTCCATTTACCACATAGTTCACCCTTGATTTGAACCAACCAAAATGCATCACTTCGCATTTGCTCGATCTTAAACTCAATCTGTCACTTCTTGTCCAACTCCACAACCTATTTATATTCTGCGGCATTGTCTGACAATCCCCTTCTTTACCTGATAATCTTAGTGTTATCTGCGAATTTGCTGATTAGACCTTCTATTTCTTGCTTCAGATCATTTATGCATATCACAAATAACAGTAATCCCAACAGGGATCCCTGTGGAAAACTATTGGTCATAGATCCTAATTTTGGTTGATTCCATTCCACTCATAATCTCTGATTATTTTGGCCAGCCAGTTCACTGTCGATCTAACTGGGAAACCCTGACTCCCATTCGACTTCACGTTTTACATCAGCAGAGCATGGGCAACTTTATCAAACGCCTTACTGAAATCGAGGTATGACGCATCTAGATACCTTCCGTCATCAATCAACATTGTCACTTGCTCAATGAATTCAATTATTTTAGTAAATCATGAACTTCCCTGCACAAATGCTTGGAGCCTACCACTGATAAGCCCGTTTTCTTAACAAAGAAAATCGATCCTAATACTTTGTATATTCTCCACCAGTTTCCCTACCACTGACTTCCCCGATCTATAATTACGTGGATAACCACAGACTTCCTACAGGTAGAAGCGGACAGTATTAGCAAATATCCGGTCCTCCGTGACGTCACACATGTTCCAGAATGCTGTTCAGATATCTGTTAAATCGACATGTTGTTCCT
>NC_057717.1:82017942-82054713 GCF_004010195.1 Chiloscyllium plagiosum | reverse complement strand
TCTGGATTTATTGCTGTCTTGATGGCTGTCCGTGTGGAGTTTGTACGTTTACCCTGTGTCTTCATTGGTTTCCTCTGTTTGCTTCAGTTTCCTCCTGCTGTCCAAAAATCTACGGGTTAGTTCCAATTGCCCATGCTTAGTTTCCTGTCGTGTTCAGGGATGTGTAGTTCAGGTACGTTAGATTAGGGAAATGTAATGTGAGTCTGCGTCAGATGCACCTCGTAAGGTCAGTGTAGACTTCTTTGGCCAGGATTGTATGATTATGGTTTTGTGAAATACGTTTAGATTGATCCTGGGAAATTGTTGAAATACATCTGATTGTTCATACAACTACTGCCACTATCCAGCAATGGTGACAAAGGTGAATGTTGAATGTGGCTGATGGAGTTGGAATCGCAGAATTGATTCAGCTCAGAAGGAAGCCACTTCAACATTCTCTCTGCACCGGCTGGAAGAATGAGAATCTCTCTCAGTGCCAGTCTGCTGCCTTCTCCCTCTGAACATATACATTGTTTATTTGCATTGAGCAGACTAATTCCCTTAGTTAATATGTTGATTTATACCCGTATTACAGGGTCTGCTTAGTTCTGGAGGTCTATTTCAAATTACAAGTTTTCTGTTTCTGTGTGCTTCCATCCACTTCACCTGATGAGAGAACAACGCAAAGATAGCTTGTTGTTTCAAATAAACTATTGGACAATAACCTGGTGTCGTGTGACTTCTGATGTTGTCCAGCCCAGTCCAACTCTGGCACGTCCATATCTGATTTTTTGAAGTCACTGCAGATATCTATGCCTCTCGCCTCTTGTAGTCAGAAGAGGTTAATGGTTGGCCCAGTTCAGAATCTGGATGATGTACCTATGAACGTGTTTATCATCGTGAATTCCGTGCTGAAAATGCTCTTGAATGTCAATGGAGGACGATTAGATTTTGTGCTGTTGTAGGTGGACATTGCCTGGAAATTGTCTGCAATCAGTGCAGGACTGAGTCCTGTTAAGGTATTGCTCCACGTTAATATAGACAATTTCAATGACTGGGAAATAGTGAATTGTGCTGAGCATTGTACAATCATCAGGGAGTATCCCCATCTCTGAATTTCTGATGTCATCATGTTCACTGATGAAGCAGGTGAAGATGTTTCAGCCAAAGACACCATCCTCAGGAATGCTTGCAGTGATATTACAGGGCTGAGATGGTTGGAGTCCAGTAAGCACAAAACCGTTTTTTGTGTTAAGGATGGCTCCAACTTTTCACACTGTTTCGAATTTTGCTCTTTGATCAATATTCTATCCAATGCTCTCCTGATATCACAGACAGTCACTTCCAAGCTCTCTCCCAGTGCGAAAACACTGTTGTGCAGTGAGTTGAGATCAGTGCTTGATCTCAGTCTAACAACAACAGTACATGATTTTAACTTCTCAGAGTGAAACTGCAGGAGTGTCAGAAGATTGGTTATGTATTGGTATCCTTTCATGCAGTCACAGTGGTAGAAGTCTCTCTCTGCAGCTACTACGTCAGAATGTATATCGATGAGATGGGAAGACATCTCTATTCCCAGGATACTCACATTTCCAAACCAAACAGCAGAGCAGAATCATGACAGTTATCCAGTTTATAACAGCCTGAATTTTGAACATGCAAGGAAAAAACACTTTGGATTAAGCCATTCATAGGTTCTAATAGTGGACAACGATTCAGTGGTTCGACAGGGCTATCATAACATAAATGCATTGATAAAGGTGCAAATCCTGGTTTCCCAAGTGTCAATTAAAGCATAGAATCCCGACAGTGCATAAGGAGGTCAAAAGGAAAATAAAGTTTGCACCGACCCACATAACAGCATGCCAAACAGACTACAGTCCTCCCACACACTTCCCATAACCCTACGATTATCCATGTATAATCCTTTTAAACTCCACAGCTGTGCACTGAGGGAGGAAGCCCACTCAGACACGGGGAGAATGTGCAAACTTCACACAGACAGTGGCGTGTGGAAACGAACCAGTCTCCTTGGCGCTGAGGTAGCATTGCAAACTGCTGAATTACGGTACTGTCCCTAAATCCAGTTAATATTCTGTGCGCCTTGTTCATCAGAAATCTGCGACATAATAAAAACGAGCACAGAAGAACATACAAAAGCCAAAACCCTGGTTGTAAAATGGAGATGAATGAAATTGGAAATGTTTGGGTTTGATTGGAGCAGAAAGCTCTCATGAAAGCTAAGGCATTGTCATTATAGCCCCGCCCCATTCGCTTCCATTGGCTGGAGGACCGGTTCCCTCCCACTCTGCCCTGAAGTCATACCATCATTCACTCCGATTGGCTTGACGACCGAGCGATCCAGTCCCACCCCTCGCTCACTCTCATTGGATGAACTATTTCATTGATAGCAATAATTTGGAGGAGCTGGTGTTTGACTGCATGGACAAAGTTCAAAATTACACAGCAGGTTACATTTCAAAATGTTTATTTTCAAGTCCAAGATTTCAGAGCTCTGCTTCTTCGTCATGTAGCTATCGAAACCTTGCAATTCCAAATAAACCTGTTGGACTATAACCTGGTGCGGTGTCATTGATTCATGGCCTTCCCATGTGCTTCAACAGCAATTATCGCAAGGTCGCTTCAGGCATTTACTGATCACCCAGAAAGCCTGTGACAGCAGACAAAGCAGGCTTCCCCCTCCCCAGGAACTCGAGGTATGCCAGCAGCCATGAGAGACAAAGCCTCAGAATCCCACACCCAATCTCGAGATAGTGTGGAAAATTATTCAGATGGATGTCTCTCTCCAAGCAGCAGCATTCTAATTTACAACGTTGCTGGTAAACGTTCAATAAAAGAGCAAACAATTGTCTGTAACAGAAAAACATAAATTGCCCGAGAAACTCAGGAAGTGTTGCAGCATTTGGATGTAGAAATCATTCACAATTTTAAATTAAGTGTCTCATTGTTCGAACTGCGTTTTTTCTGTTTATTACGATTGTCATTCGGCTATAGTCCATATTTTGATCAGATATTGAAAGTAACGGATAATTCGCCACACTTTCTCAGTGAGCGCGTCACAGTGGCTTACTGGTCAGCACCCAGTTCGATTCGATCCCTCAGGCGTTTATGTATTCCCCCTGTGTCTGTTTGGGTTTCCCCCCGCAATCAAAATGTGTGCTGGCTGGCTGATTGAATTGGACATGCTGAATTGTGCATAGTGTTCATGGATATGTATGTGAGGTTCTCAAGTCAGAGGAATATGTAGTATAATGAAGTCGGGAAATGGTGCGGGGTCGATAACTTTTCAGAAAGCTACTATAGACTTGCTCGGCCAATGCACCCGTTCTTACACTGAAGTAGAAACAGGCCTCCGAAGAGTGACCCACTCAAACCAATTTCAGCTAAAATATGGTCACCCCTGACTAATGCGCCTCAACTTCACATTCCTTAATTCCACATTAGGCAAAGTAAGATCTATGTTCAAAAATATGGTGCTGGAAGGGTGCAGCATCTGATGAGCTGGTGAGCCGAGCTTTCGGTTGTAAGCCCTTCATATTTTTCATGATTTGGAAATGCCGGTGTTGGACTGGGGTGTACATAGTTAAAAATCAAACAACACCAGGTTATATTCCAACAGGTTTAATTGGAAGCACACTAGCTTTCGGAGCGAAACAATCACCTGATGAAGGAACGTCGCTCCGAAAGCTATTGAGCTTCCAATTAAACCTGTTGGAAGATAACCTGGTGTTGTGTGATTTTTAACTTCATATTTTTCATCTGTGACTTTCCAGCATCTGCAATCTTCATTTTTTTCCGAGAATATAATCTGTGCCTATAAGCAGGGTATGAACCCGCGCTGATTCTTAACCATTTTGCGTGACATTTTATGTTTCGCTGTGTTGTCTGCCAGTCTTGCTGCATCTCTCGCTCGCTCTCTTTTCCTGCCACTTTGTCACTTTATAACCTGAACCTCTCAACATTGAAATCTGCAAGACAAACAAGGAAGAAATTATGCAATAAATGGTAGGCTTTTGATAGTGTTGTAGAACAGACGATTGTCGGGTTCAGTTACATAATTCTTTGAAGTTTGCTTCACAGTGGGGTAGAAAATATTGTCTCGCACGATAGCTTATATTGCCCGGTCCTTTGAGAGTAGAAGGTGAGAAGTCATTGTGAGGTTGTACTGGACATTGGTGAGGCCTTTTGTTTTTCACGGAGCATAGGAGGATGAGAGGCGACCTTAAAGAAATTTATAAATAATGAGACTTGTAAAAGTGTTAATGATGTCACCGTTTCCCTGGGGTGAAGAATTTGGAGACTAGAGAGGAACCATTTTAAGGCAAGAGGAGATAGATTGTTAAAAGACATGGGGGCAGTTTTAATATAGAAGTGGCTCTCATGTGGAATAAAATTGTGAGGAAGTGGCAGATATGGTGCATTTGAAAGGTTTGAAAGGCATTTGAATAAGTACATAATAGGAAAGTTATGGAGGTACATGGGACAGGAGCAGACAGGCAACACTAATATAGTTCAGCACAGACTGGTTGGACGGAAGGGACTGTTTCTGTGGTGTATGACTCTAATATTGTATGAACTGAGAAACTGACCGAATTTGTTCACTTCTGCATCTGTCTTCTCACTTCCACGCACCATCCATTGATGTTTATTTAGGATTTCATACTACTGCCAGCAACTGTGCAAGAATCGGGGAACTGTGACATTGCAAATACTTTGGCGCTCTGTCCCAACTGAGAAAGTGCTTCAAAGTTAATCATAATTTCATGGGAAAATACAAAACAGAAATCGCTCGATTAATTTAACGATTGGTTTCGTTTAGGCCGTGTTTTCAGACGACAGAACTGAAAACCATTGCCGATGGTACAAATCTGAAAAATTAATTATGAATGAAACAGACTCTCAGCAAGTGAGGACATAGTCTGACACACACACACACACACACACACACACACACACACTAACAGAGAGACAGACACACACACACTCACAGACAGACAGACACACACACACACATATTCACAGACAGACAGACAGACACACACACACACACACACACACACCACCACCACTACCACCACCAACATATCATGAGTGGAATGCAGAGGAAATTAGTTGGCTATACTGGGAGACTTGGAAAACAGCACAAGTAAGGAATCACTGAGAAGAGAATTTTGGGATAAATACTGGTTGAGAGAATGGGGTCAGCACAATGAGACTCCCTGAGGTATTCACCTTGGTCATCCCACCCCTCGGTAGTTTTGGGTTACGTGTTTGGAAACGGCAAGGTTGAAGATTACGCTATGAACTGGGCTGGCCTTGGGCTGTGAATGACATGTCTGTGAGAATATCAGAGAAGGAGCAGCATTTGATTCACCTTTTCGTAGTGGATGCTTCTCTGGAGTCGGGTTGGTGAGTACTTATGAACTCTCGGTCCCTCTTCCGGTAATGTAGATGAATTGCACGTCGATGTGGGTTTAGGTTATATCGCTGCCTGCTCTTTTCCCCTTTCGACCAGTCCCATGTACAGGCTGCAGGCTCTGGGGACTCTGGCGGAAGAGAGGCTGTGGTCAATTTCGGCGCTGGTTTAAATGCACAGAAGGCGTTTCAGCATTCGGTGAAATTTGACATCCCTACCCAGGGGACGTCTCTATAGAACCAACGATTGAGGGATGGGTGCTCCTGTACTCATTGCACAGGTAATACTGATTGACTTAGCATGGTGTGCATCATTGCTCTGGGCAGTGTCTGTGCCGAATGTACTGCACCCATTCTCTGAAACATTCCCTGCTGGTACCCCACCACACAGAGTAGTATCTAATTCCTGTCCAAGAGCAGTTAACAAAACCGCCCACATAAACAGAGTTTAGCTTCTTTGGGACAGATTAGAGTGAGGAAACTTGATAGAAACGTAAAAGAAAGTGAGGGAAGAAAGCAAGTCAGCTTTCTGCTTCGAACCTAAATCGATATGGGTTGCAGGAGAAGTGATCGAGAGTAAGGTGCCGAAGGTTTTGCAAAGATATGAAGTTTTTCTCACACATATAGTGATAAGAAACTGGAACTCACTGCCTGGATATGTGGTAGAGGCAGACACCCCCATAACATTCCAAAACAACTTAAATATGTTCTTCTGATGCTAATCCAAATACAGCATGATTAGAGAGCAGTATTTGAGGAGTGGCACAGATTCCATGGATCAAGAGGCCTTTTTCCTTATGTGGACTCTGAATGTGACCACATTTCCGGGTATATAATCTGTGCGATAGGTTCAGAACGGTAAATAAGGGCACTGGGAGGGGGTAGGGGATGCAAACAAAGGGAATGAGCGGGAGAAGGGTGAGAGAGATCCACTGAGAATAGATTTGATGTTGCGAAATCGGGGTGTGGTAATGGTGAATGAAAGAGACAGTAAAAGTGGCTGGATAAGGTGTGTATGGGTATTAGTAATCTTGAATGCAGACACATGCATACAAAATATTGGAGCAGATGTAAAGAATTTAGAAAGAGATGAGGAGATTGGATTTTCATTTAGAGAGTGGGCAGGCTGCTGGATGTTTGGCAACAGAAAGCGGCTCAGCCAACATTTACTTTGAATGTTTTCTAGAAGGAGTTAAATATAGATCACAATATATAAGGTATGAAATGGCGAGAAACCCAGAACAGGATACTGTATAATGGAGCAGGCACAGATGGTCACGTAGCCTGTACATGCTCAGTTTTACAATTTTTTTAATAATCAAGGAAATGGGGAGGAACGACTGCAACGAACAGTGAGGTAGGGACAACACGAGAATCTGGGAATCACTGGGAATAGAGCAGCAGGGAATGTTTCAGAGAATGGGTGCAGTACATTCGGCACGGACACTGCCCAGAGCAACGATGCACACCATGCTAAGTCAATCAGTATTACCTTTGCAATGAGTACAGGAGCACCCATCCCTCAATCGTTGGTTCTATAGAGACGTCCCCTGGGTAGGGATGTCAAATTTCATTTCTCTGCCAGCTGGTAGGTAGCTAAGTGACCTGGGCGGGTTTCTGGGAGAAGTGAGGCGGAGATTGCTCGTCAATCTTGTATGTGGATGTTTCGCTGGTGTTCTTTTGGCGAGTGTGTCTAAAGTCTGTGTCCCGAATTCCGGGAATATGTATGGCTGGTCAGTGTGAGATAGTCTCACTTCTACTGAGCCTTCCTGTTTTACCCTATCCTAGTGACAGACTGTAGGCTCCAGGGACAGCGCTGGGGATGCGGGCTCTTTGTTAGCGTGTTTATTTGGGGAGTATTTTGTGGAATGGAAATGGAGAAGTTGATTCATCTTCTATCTTTGACCCCAGGTGTATTCAGTAATTTCCAGTTTGTGATTTTCAAAGGACAGAGACACGAGAATTTTAAATGCAACATTTTCTCATCCGCATTATTTATATGTACTGTTTTAATAACACTTAGTTCTGTAGAGCATTTTAATCCATTTTTACCAACTAACTTTAAACAAAAATAAAGCTCCATTCTCTAAATGGAGAAGCAATCCCCAGGAGTCTGGAAAGCAGTGGAGAGTAAAGGTTAAGTGCGAGGTTTTAATGACACTCCGACAGTTCGCATGCTGCTTTTTTTCCCAATTATTGGCTCGACACATGATGGGATTAATTTCTCTCCGTTTCACAACCTGCATGCGTTTCAATGCTTTCTCTCTCATACTGCTGCTTTTATTTCCTGTTTCAAACTATTCAGATAACACAAGATACAGCTGTGACAGTCATTATGTTCTGAAACCTAATGATCAAAGGAAGTTGAACAAGAAACAGCAGCATTCACACTGGGCAATAACACACCTGCACTCTGTGTGTAACAATCTTCCAGCGTTTATCTGAGATGTCAAAACACCAGCGCAGTCACGCAAGGGAAAGAGTCTGGAAAAATGTGGATTGCCGAAATGGAATTATTTGCAACTCCCAACAGCAAACCCACCAACGCACTCACACATTGGAGAAGTTGTTCACTGGAGAAGTGTGGAAAGAGATTCCTTCAGTCAACACAACTCCTGGCACACCAGCAAGCTCACAGTGGGGAGAAACCATTCACCTGCAGTGAATGTGGGAAGGGCTTCACACAGTCATCCAGCCTGCTGAGACACCAGTTATGTCACACTGGAGAGAAACCATTCAATTGTGCCGTGTTTAGGAAAGATTTCGCGCAGTCATCCCACCTGCAGATGCACTAGCGAGTTCACACTCGCGAGAAACCATTTACTTGCTGCCAGTGTCAGAAGGGCTTCACTCGGTCATCCTGCCTGCTGATACTCCAGCCAATTCACACGGGGTAGAAGCCATTCACTTGCACCACGTGTGGGAAAGGATTCACACAGCCATCTCAGCTGCTGAAACACCAGCGAGTTCACACTGGGGAGAAACCATTCACTTGCTCTGTGTGTGGAAAGGGCTTCAAGCGATCATTCTATCTGCAGATACACCAGCGATTTCACACTGGGGAGACACCGTTCAACTGTTCTGTGTGCGGGAAGAGCTTCACTTAGTCTAAACCATCTGCTGAGACATCAGAGAATTTACAAATAGCCATAGTTGAAAGTTGTTTATTTTTCCCCTCATGCATGTAAAATAATGAAAAATGAACATTGGCCGTTTACCTGTTAATAAAGTTATGTGTCTGAAAGAATTCGTTTTGGAAGTGATGAATTCATTGAACGTGCATACATTCACACATTGGTTGAGGCTGTCCATCTGCACAAATTTTGAACCGGGACTACGTGGTTCATCAGAACTAGCTAATCACATCCATCTTCAGCTCTACCTCCTCCATCCTCATCTGCATCCAATGTGATAATCTCATGGAGTAACTTTGTTACAATGAGACAATCGGATCAGCTGCCTCTGCTGTTTCCTTCCCACTCCTTTGTCAAGCTGTCTCTTAAACTCCCCTTGCTGCATTTGTGATCCTGCATCATCGTTGCTCGTATGTACTCTCTTGGCCTGTCAGTGCTCATGGTACTGCATATAGAATTTTGCATATAGGGCTGACAGTGTAAGTATTTACCACTTCCCTTCCATCAACAACAGTCGAATTTTACTGCAATAAAATTTACGAAATCATGGCCAACATATTCCCCAACAAGGGAACAGGAGAATCGACGTTTCGGGCGTAAGCCCTTCTTCAGGAAACGTCTATTCTCCTGTTCCCTGGATGCTGCCTGACCTGCTGCGCTTTTCCAGCAACACATTTTCAGCTCTGATCTCCAGCATCTGCAGACCTCACTTTCTCCTCATATTTCCCATCATACAAGAGGAACCACTGTCTTTCAACTGAGAATTCAGGATTACATGCCTGGAACAGCCGCATGAATACTTAAAACCGAGATGTCACTCTGGGGAATTTCTCAAAGAGGAGTGTTTGTGTGCAAACCAGCAGGAGCAGCAAGTGATAGATAGAGAGAAGCAAGCTGATAAACAGCAGAACCGCTCTAAGACCTGCAGTACAGTCACATCCAAACATGAATGAAGTTAGAGCACAGCTAGATTTCTGAGGACATTTCGGTTCATTATATTAGTCGAATAAAATGGCAGACGAAATTGATTGTCATGAAATGCAAGCCTGTTTGATATTTATACTTTTGCAGCTCATGTTCAATTAAACAAATATGGCTTATTTAAGTAATGCTCACCTACAACGGATTGTAACAGCTAAGACAATTAAAATCTGCTGTGTTGAGATAACAATAATTTTAATATTTTTCAAACAGTGGTTGTGACTTGAGTATAATTGAAGAAGTTGATTCGTAGACAGCTGAGATTTTTTAAAATCTGAAGTTAATTTTGGCTAAGTTAATAAACACACGGTATGGAATCCCCATCCAATGCAGTGCAGAACCAGTTCCATGTGGGAAATCGAGGGCACTCCCATCTGAGGAGCAACCACAAGAACAGGGACATGACACTAGAACTGTCAGAAACACTAGTTTGACAACAGCTTTAATACTATACGGGGTTTTGGTTCCCACATTCCAAAATAGATGTGATCACGTGATAGAGGGTACATCAGAAGTTTTCCAAGATTGGAGAATTTTGCTCTGAGTAAAGATTAGATAGGCCTGGGATGTTTTAAGAGGAGAATGAGGTGAAATTTAATTGAAGTCATAAGATAATGAAAAACCCAGTCAGAGTGAATTGGACGTAGGTATTCATTAGCAGAAAGGTTCGCAATTGGAGGTTATAGATTGAAAGTAATTGTTGTGGTTCTATTCGACGAGCTGGGAATTTGTCTGGCAAACGTTTCGCCCCTGTCGAGGTGACATCCTCAGTGCTTGGGAGCCTCCTGTGAAGCGCTTCTGTGCTGTTTCTTCCGGCATTTATAGTGGCCTGTCTCTGCCGTTTCCGGTTGTCAGTTCCACCTGTCCGCTGTAGTGGCCGGTATATTGGGTCCAGGTCGATGTGTTTGTTGATAGAGTCTGTGGATGAGTGCCATGCCTCTAGTAATTCCCTGGCTGTTCTCTGTTTGGCTTGCCCTATAATGGTCGTGTTGTCCAGTCGAATTCATGTTGCTTGTCATCTGTGTGTGTGGCTAATAAGGATAGTTGGTCGTGTCGTTTCGTGGCTAGTTGGTGTTCATGGATACGGATCGTTAGCTGTCTTCCTGTTTGTCTTATGTAGTGTTTTCTGCAGTCCTTGCATGGGAGTTTGTACACTACATTTGTTTTGCTCATGCTGGGTATCGGGTCCTTCGTTCTGGTGAATTGTTGTCTGAGAGTGGCTGTTGGTTTGTGTGCTGTTATGAGTCCTAGTGGTCGCAGTAGTCTGGCTGTCAGTTCGGAGATGCTGCTGTTGTATGGTATTGTGGCTAGTCCTTTGGGTTGCGGCATGTCCTCGTTCTGTTGTCTTTCCCTTAGGCATCTGTATCCGTTTTTGGCGAATACTACCTTGTATTGTTCCTCTTCCTCTTTTTGCAGTTCTGGTGTGCTGCAGTGTGTTGTGGCCCTTTTGAATAGTGTCTTGATGCAACTTCGGTTGTGTGTGTTGGGGTGGTTGCTTTCATAGTTCAGGACTTGGTCTGTGTGTGTGTGGCTTTCCTGTAAACCTTTGTGGTGAATTCGCCGTTCGGTGTTCTCTGTACCATCACGTCTAGGAATGGGAGTTGGTTGTCCTTTTCTTCCTCTCTAGTGAATAGGATTCCTGTGAGTGTGGCGTTGATGGTCTGGTGTGTGTTCTCTATTTCTGTGTTTTCAATTATTACAAAGGTGTCATCAACATATTTGACCCAGAGATTGGGTTAAATTTGCGGTTAGATTGTTTGTTCTAACTTTTGCATTTCTGCTTCTGCTGTGAGTCCAGAGATCGGTGAGCCCATGAGTGTTCCGTTGATCTGTTCGTATATCTGGTTGTTGAATGTGAAGTGTGTTGTGAGGCACAAGTCCAGTAGTTTAAGTATGCCGTCTTGTTGATAGGTTCAACGTCCTGTTGTCTGTTATGTCTGTCCAGCAGGTTGGCTATTGTTTCTTTGGCGAGGGTTTTGTCGATAGAAGTGAACAGTGCCGTTACATCGAATGAGGACCATAGTTTCTTCCTTGTCTATGGGGATATTTCTGATGATGTCCAAGAATTCCTGTGACGATTGTATAGATTGTCTGGATCCGCTGATCAGGTGTTTCAGTTTCTGCTGAAGTTCTTTAGCCAGTTTGTGTGATAGTGTCCCTGGTAGTGATACTATGGGTCTGGGTGGGATGCCTGGTTTGTACACTTTGGGTAGTCCATAGAATCTGGGGGTGTTGTTGCTTCCAGGTTTCATTCTTTGTAGGTTAGACCTGGTTATCTGTCCGTTTTTTTGTAGATTCCTCAGTGTGTTGTTTATCCTATTAGTGAGCTGTGGGGTGGTGTCAAACCTCCTCGTTTGGTAGGTGGTGGTATCTGCAAGTAATTGTTGTGCTTTTTGGATGTACTCTGCTTTGTCCAGGATGACCGTCAGATTGTATGGATCTGATCAGCGGATTTCCATTTCTTGCGGTTGCAGGGTAAGGTGCCGGGAGTGGAGGTTGGGTTGGTGGGGGGTATGGACCTGACAAGGGAGTCACGGAGAGAGTGGTCTTTTGGAACGCTGATTGGGGAGGGGAGAGAAATATATTCCTGGTGGTGGGGTCCGTATGGAGGTGGCGGAAATGACGACGGATGGTATGATGTATATGGACGTTGGTGGGGTGGTAGGTGAGAACCAGTGGGGTTCTGCCCTGGTGGCGATTGGAGGGGCGGGGTTCAAGGGCGGAGGAGCAGGGAGCAGATGCGGCAGTGACGAAGGAATTGGGAATATGGGATGGCGTTTTTACAGAGGGCAGGGTGGGAGGAGGTGTAGTCTAGGTAGCTCTGTAAGACTCTAAACCTACACTTCTGTTTCAGGGTCTAATGTAAAATCACACAACGCCAAGTTATTGTCAAACAGGTTTATTTGAAAGTACATGCTTTCGGAGTGACGTGTTTAAATCAGATTACTCATGGAGCAGGTTCATAGGACACAGGACCATCAGTAAAATAAGGAAGGGATCATTAAATGTGCCATCAAGCAGCATCTGATCAGAAATCATTGGCACAGTCCGATCGGGTTTCGCCAGAGTCACTCAGCCCCTGATCTCATTTCAGCCTTAGCTCAAACATGGACAACTGAGCTGAATTCCACAGGTGAGGTGTGAGTGACAGCCCTTGACATCAAGGCCGCCTTCGACCGAGGATGGCATCAACGAGCCCTGGCAAAACTGGAAACAATGGCTGTCAGGTGGCAAATGCTCTGCTAGTTAGAGGCATATCGTGGCACAAACGTTGGTCGATATGGGTGTAGAGGGGACGTCATCTCGGTGCTAGGACATCCCTGCAGGAGTCCTTCAGCGTACTGTCCTCGGCCCAACAATCTTCAGCTGCTTCATCAATGACCTTTCTCCTGTTATAAATTCAGAAGTGGAGATACTCTCCGATGATTGCACAGTTTTCAGCATCTTTCGCAACTCCTCAGATATTGAAGCAGTCCGTGGTCAAATGCAATAAGGTCTCAACAATATCCAGACTTGGGTCAACAGTTCGTATGTAGCATTCATGCCACGCAAATGCCACACAATCACCATCACCAATGAGAGACACTCTGACCACCGATGCCTTGACATTCAAAGATCTCTTTGGGGCTGTCAGGAGGTGAGTTATTTGCTTCAGTACCCCGAGTCACGGACCTGTTCTTGTAGCCGTTGTGTTTTTATGGTGAGTTCATCCCTGGATCTTCCGCTATCGTAATCCTGGGTTTACTAGAAATTCAACTGGACTCACTATAAAAACACAGTGGCTACAAGAACATGTCAGCGAATCTGAATACTGTCTCAATTAAATAACCTCCTGACACCCCAAAGTCTATCGACCATCTTCCAGGCACATGTTAGGAGTGTGATGGAATACTCCTCACTTGCCTGGATGGGTGCAGCTTCAACAGCAAACCGGAAATTTTACGCCATCCAGTTCAAACCAACCCGCTTGACTGGCACGACATTCGCAAGCATTCATCCCCTTCACCACCGACAACCATTCACAGTAGCGTATTACATCTGCAATATGATCTCGGGAAATACACCAAAGTTTCTTCGACAAAACATTGCTAATAGGTGATCACTTCCACTTGGAAGGACAGGGCAGTAGGCACTCGGGAGCGTGTTGGTGACGATTCGCCACGGCAGATTCGCCACCAATAATTAGCCACTGCCGGTTTGCCACTAGCTTTTCACCACTGAGGTCGTTTGAGCTGTGGAGAGTATTCGCTACTGGAAATATATATATGTACAGATTGTTTATTCCCCGCGTGTTCTTTCTTGCTTCTCAGTCCCGTTTATTTATACACGTACATACTACATATTGATAAAAATAAGGGTAAAATAAATATCATTTTGTTGGATTATATATAAAAATGAGTGACAAATACTTGCGGTGGCGAATCGTCTTCAGTGGCCAATGGGCGGTGGCTAAGCGTCCTCGGCGGTGAAAGGGCAGTGGCTAATTGGCAGCAGCGAATCTGCTGGAGCGAATGGTCCC
The DNA here is from genome assembly GCF_004010195.1 of Chiloscyllium plagiosum. Lineage (NCBI taxonomy): Eukaryota > Metazoa > Chordata > Chondrichthyes > Orectolobiformes > Hemiscylliidae > Chiloscyllium > Chiloscyllium plagiosum. Next base: position 82,040,664 of record NC_057717.1, on the reverse strand, counting down.
ATCCCTCTTGGGAGCACCACCATCTGCAAGTTCCACTCCAAGCCACTCACCACACTGACTTGGAAATATATCGCCGTTCCTTCAGGCTTTGGGACAAAATCCTTTATCTCCCTCCATTCCAGTATTGTCACTGAACCTACAGTAAGTGTACTGCAGCGATTCAAGTAGTCGGCTCATCATCACGTTCTCGAGGGCAAATAGGAATGAGCTGACGTTGCTTGCCAGACAGAGATGCCCAAGTCCCTCAAATGAACAGAAAGACACCAGAATTGAGAGTAAAAGATCAATTCGATGCATCAATGCATCTTGATGTGCCCCTTTTCTCCTGAACGCCCTCCTATTGACCTATAGATTCATTCTTCGTTGGCAGATCTTTCCTAATCAATGACCAGTACTTTTGTTTTAGTATCACCACACTAGCACCGTTAGATTCCCACTGAAACCCAATAAATGCCAAAGAATGAAGTGAATTGGACATTTCCATCCATTCAGAAACATTACCTTTTTGAGTGTTTTGAGCACAAAACCACGCGACCAATCTTGTTTCCTCCTCTCGTATTTGCACATGTTACTGAATGTGATGTTTGAAAGATCTTGCCTCTAATATCACATGAACTGAACATTGTTCTTCTATCAAACATTTCTAGCAAAAAAAAAGTTTTAGAAGACTGTGATCAGTCATGGACAATCTTTTGCCATTTCCAAAATCCCTCAGCCCATCATGTTATAGTTCACAACGAACAACCAAACCCGATCTGGATACAAGGCGACAGGAAGTTTGTTTAATTTTCATATTTCATTTTTTTTTTCATTCCAAAACTTCAGTTTTCACGAATGTTGAGGAATTTTGTTCTTCTTGAATCATGTCAACAGCACAGGGATCCGATGGGAAGGTTCATTCTGGAAGTTTTGTACATTTTCTTGACACAACTCACTTGACACTGTCCTGACATCAAGTAGGGAGCTGAGAACTGATGGGAGGAGAATGCAGAAACTGTGGTGGAGTACGATAAATGATTGAGGGAAATGTGATGTAGTGACTTACGCACTGTCGGATATTGTGACTGAGGGATATGGGATCTAGTGTCAAAGGGGCAGTGGAATGTAGTAACTGAAGCGAAGTGGGATGTAGTGAGTTGGAAGAGCGGAATGTAATAAGTGAGGAGCGAATGAGATATAGACTAACGATTATTGAGCCTCGTGAATAATCGGGCTGGGATGTAGTGACTCAGGGGTGTGGTATATAGTGATTGAGGGAGGGTGCGGTGCAGTGATAGATTAAAATGGAATGTCGTACGTTGGGAGTGCGTGAGACAAAGAATAAGTGGACTGGGATGCAAAGGGTGATGGGTATTTGAATTCAGTGAATGAGGCGAGTGGGATGTCGTGACTGTGGAGAGTGGGATGTAATTACCAAGGTGGTGTAGGATGAAGTGACTGAGGGAGAGTCGAATGTCGTAACTGAGGGAAGTGGGATGGAGTGGCAGAGTGAAATGGGGTGTGGTGACTGAGGGCGATTCGGTAGTAGAGATTGCGAAGTGGACTGTCGTGACTGAGGGGAATGATTGAGGGTATTTTCAGGGAATAGTTTGCCCTGGATGAAATACTTAGCTTTGATGTAACTTCTGGAATACCAGAATTCAGATTCCAGCATCCCCTCCCCACCCCAGCACCCACCACACAATGTACTGTCGCAAGGGAAAGGGCTCTGTTCCCAAGAGCAAGTTAATCTATTGACTGTATGAGCTCCTGCTTCCACGGTGCATGAACGACTGCGTCGTTCATACACGTAGAAATGCACATTTTCCAAAACATCCAGACCTCGTGAAACATTCCCTCTTAAACCTCACACTTCAGCTTCGGTCCACCTCTTCGTGAGATGGTGACAACTCAGGGACTGAATGGATGATGGACAGGACGGTGCATTCTATTCTGTCTGATCTGCTCTATATAACCTATAGGATTCACGTCAGTACCTCTACGATCCAATCCTGAAGGACGTTTCACACCACAGAATGATTTTGAGCATAGGCAGCGAATCAAAGACTTCGAAATCGTTATGGGGTATTTCAGTCTCTTAAGCTCAGTCCACTGCTGCCCGTCTCTTACTTCTATTCTTATCTGCTGTCATATCTGTCGCTTTCTGTATCTCTCTGTGGGTCAGTCTCTCTGCGCATCACTTACTCTGCCTCTCTCTCTCTGTTTGTTCCTCTATCTCACTTCATCTGTCTCTGTCTGCCCGTCTATCTTTCAGTATATTTGTCTCTGTAACTGTCTCGCTCTATTTGTTTGTGCCTCACCGTATCTATCTCTCTCTGTTTTCTCTATGCATATATCACTCTCTCCGTTTGTCTCTCTGCCTTTCTCTCCATCTGTCTCCATGAACTCTCTGTGCCCGCTTGACACTATCGCGATCTCTCTCTGTCTCTGCCTCCATGTGTCTCTATCACTGTCTGTCTGCCTGCCTCTCTCTGTGTGAGTGTGTGTTGTCTGTCTGTTACACCACATTCCACAAACACCCTTTTGTCTCCCTTTACTTCTATTCCTCACTTCCTGACCCCACATCGAGCAGATTACCCTTGATCACTTTTGATCTTTCCTGTCTCAAATTGAAACAGTCTTCTTTCTCGTTATTTCTCCCCATCATTCGTCTGTCTCACTCTCGGAGGAGGGGTCACTCGACGCCACCGTTATCTCTGATTTACCTCCATAGATGCTGCCAGAACTACAGAGCTTTCACAGCAACTTTTGTTTTATTTCCCTCCAAATATTTCCAGTTCATGTAATTTTTCAAGTGTTTTTCTTTAACTGCTGCAGCAGCACTTAGATCCACAAATTCCTCTTGCAATTTGTACGACATGCAAGCCACTCTTCGTGCAAAAGCTTTGCCCCTCTTGCTCTTTGTGGAATGATCTCCCGTCACCTTAAAAAAGTTTCCACCAATTTTGATTTTTCCAAAATTAGGATAAGCAAAGCCCTGCTGTTCACCTAATCCATGACCCTCTAATTTTATAAACCTTGATAGGGTCACCCATCATTCTTCCATGACACAGTGAAATAAGTCCCATGCAATCCAGCCTAAATTTGAAAACTAACAACCTCCAGTCCCGTCAACATAATGGTGAATCTTTTCTGAATCCTCTTCCATTTAATAATATTCTTCCAGAAGCAGTGCGACCAGAACACCACAAAGACATCCAGAAGATGCTTCACAACGTCCAGTACACCCACGACATGCTGTCCCTAATCCTGTAGTCAATGGACTGTGCCATGAAGACAAGCATGTTAAATGTTATCTTAACCACGTGTTTATCTGTGACGCAAATTTGAATGAATGATGCAGTTGAAACCCGGAATCTCACTGTTCTACCACCTTAATCAGGGATCTACCATTAATTATGCATGTCCTACCGATGGTTGTTTTACAAAACGCAATTCCTCGCAATGACCCAAGTTGAATTCCATCTGCGACTCCTCGGATCGTTCTACAATTGGTCCAGACCCATTTTAAAACTGACAAAACCTTTTTCACTGTCCAACATAACAGCGATTTCTGTGTCGTCTGCCGAACTAACCATACCACATATTTTATGTTTATATAAACGAAAAACGTTCTTCGAACTAACCATACCACATATTTTATGTTTATATAAATGAAAAACGTTCTTCGATAAGTGAACGCATGCTCTGCGTGGCATCACTCTGCCACATAAATCAGCCAACCTCCATAGAGACCATTCAACAGCACATTTTAACATTCATGTTACACAGAAGATGCAGATAACTGGCAGCCACTGAAGATAGAAATATATAGCATATTAGCGAAGAAAAGACCTTCACCTTATCAATTTGCTCTCGGACAATAACGGAAAAATGGCCCTGTCACCTTTCGAGATAGTGACTCCCATTTTCCAACAAACCACTGGATGAAAAGATTTTTCCTCAGGCATCCTCTAAGCCTTCTGCCGCGATTGACGATTTATGCCCCTGTGACTGATCCCTGCATCAAGGGAAAACTTTCTTCTTATCCTCTATGTCAAACCCCTCAGAATTTATTTTATAGATCTCTTTCATTTCCCCGTCTCAATTTAATCTGCCTTGAGGACAACGAGCCCAGCGTGTCGAAATCTCTTCATACCAGAAATTCTCCAGCCCCAAGAAACATTCTGGCAAATAATTTTTGTACAAACTCGAGTAAAAACACATATTTCTCATAATGTGAATTCCAGCTCTGCATGCAATGATGCAGACGTGGCCTACCTGACATGTCCGAAACTGTGCACACTTCGAGATAACTACAGTGTTCAACTTCTGTGTTCATCTCAGGGCTTATCTTAGTTTCATGATCTTAATCAATTTTAGTGTCTGCATTATTTTCAGTGTATTTGTCATTTTAAGGGGCAGCATTACTTCGTGACCTGATTATCAGTGAGGGTCCTTCACTGAGTTTTCTCCAGGACAGAAGGAGACTGTTGAGATTTTGGTGCCTCCGCTGCAGTCTCTCAATTTTAATTTCAATAAGACCGCATTACCATAAGAAATAAGTAGTGTTAAGTCATTGGTATCCTCCAGCATGCTCCATTCAGTACGATTATGGCTGTCAGACATTCATCGTGTCCAGACTTTAGTTTTATTTGTACCGGTAACCATTTGTTCTTCTATTGGTCAATAAGCTTTTGACATAACACCAACATAAACACCAGGGCCGAGCACCCGAACTCTGCATGGCATAGACTTTCAAAAGTACACAATCCTCTGAGACAACAATTTCCTCTTTGTCACGTCGAAAGTGACCTAAATTTATTTTGAGACTCTGTCCATTGAGTCGAGATTCTTCGATGTGGGGAAGCATCCTCTCAACATTTAGACTATCAAACCTTAATAATACCGATTTCTTCAGTGAAATTATTCCACATTTTTCTAAATTGCAATGGATAGTGCCTTTGCTCAGCTGTATCCTTTGCTAAGAAGACAATCTGTGTTTACTAGGGATTAGGCCAATGAACACTCTCTCAACTGCTGCCAACGATAAGTTTTACGGTATTACCCAGAAGGCCTTCAGAACGGTTCACAGTCGTCCAGCATCGTACTCCTGAAAGTCAAGCTGGTTGAAATAGGGGAAACAATTGCTTTCGGTTTTCGATTACTTGATGCATCTGTGTCTTGGTTGTTTGTGTGGCCTGAAAGCTGTACATTAATACGATTTACCCTGCAGTATTCCGCAGGTGGTTTCCTTTTTTCTGTTCTCCCTTACAAAATGCACCACTTCATAAGTTCCATTTGCTGACATTTCTTTGCCGACGTATGTAACCTGTAGACATGTATTCCTCTCTCACCCATCTTTACAATTAATTATACATCGCCTCAAATGATCACATTACATTCTATTCTTTTCTCCAAGTCGTCAGTATAATTTGGAAACATTAGTTTCCCTAGCATAGTGTGACATCACACTGGTCTCCAGCTGATAACCTGAAAAAAACCCCGCAAAAATAAAACTGTTCCCTGTCAATTAGCCAATTATCCAAACAATGCCAAACAATACCTTCGATATTATCGTCTGTTTACTTATTAATAACCACCTCAATCAATGTTTTTTCTCTTATATCCCCCCATGACGATGCATATTGCTCCTTTACAATCACCACATAATCTATTTTGCAGAATTTCGATTGAATCTCCCTTTGTCACATTCTCTCAAGTCTACCAGATCTTGATGTGAACAATCAGTAGTCTTCAAAATGAAAATATAGGTACCACTTTTCTTTTATGTACAAAACATTTTGTCATATTTCCCCTTTGTTCACAATCATCTTATGGTTGGAACATACTGTGTGGTTTTGATGGAGCCAGGCTCTTTCACATTCTGACTAACTCAAACAGATATCACCTGTGAGCTTTCTCTGGTTAATACATCTCCATGTTTCTCCTTTCAGTTATATACAGTGAAATTGCAACATGATTGTTTCATTCATCTGAAGCTCCCAAAGCCTTACTAAAATATCATCACCAGAAAGGGACGAAGTAATGCAGCTGATCTTGCAGTATTGTATTATTTAAAAACAAGAAAGCTTCCATGCACCTACTCCCAAGGTCTTAATTTCGATCGGCAATAGTCACCTGAAGGACATGAACTCGAGAAAAGTGAAAATGTCACTCTGATGTGCCCTTTTAATTTTTTTTTGCGTGGAAACTCGCAACATTCAACGAAGTTGTGTGCCCCCGAATCCTTGGCACTTACAAACAACGAAATACAATTCCATCTGTTAGGCACCAGGAAACGTAGCTTTATCATTTGAGAACAACCTGAGGCTCAGATCCATTTTCTTATGAATCACCTCAAATCTATTCAAAAACATATTTAGAGATATGATTTGAAACTCAATATTTTCTACACATCTGTACACAGATGTTATGACACACGTCTGACTCAAGTAAGACATTAATGTATCACTCGTGTAACATTGGCGTCGGTGGCTGGATCAACATTTATTGACTCATCGCAGGTAACCCTTGAGAAGGAGGCAATGAGCTGCTTTCTCCAAGTGTTGTTGTCTCTGTGCTGCAACCAGACCATAATGTCATCAGGGAGATCATTCCAGGACATCTTCCCAGTGATTCTGACAAGAAAAGTAGTCTATATTCAATTCTGGATGGTAACTGGCTTGAAACGAATATTGTAGATGTTGGTTGTCTTTTTTATCTTCTACCCTTTTCCTTTTAGATGGAAGTGTTTCTGAATTTGGAACGTGCTCAGAATTTTCATCAAATTTCTGCGGTGTGTTTTGCAGATTTTATTCGCTATTGCTCCTGATGAAATGTTATCTCTGGAGCCAAATTAGTGGCAGGCAAGATAACTGCTTTCCTCTAGAAGATGCCAAGTATCTTTTGGTGGTTATTGAACATCATCATCATCGCACACCCGACTTGAGACTTGGGCAGTCAGGACACTCATTTTTGTGGCATTTTTCCGCCGATATGATTTTTTTGTTGCAGTCAGGCATCTCCCCACTCTGTCTACTTCAACAAGATCTCGCCTGTGTGCTTCTCTGCTTTCAAGAAGATAGCCCCAGCATTCTCCTTTTATCCTACAAGTTGTAATTGCAAAACGGTTTCTTTCATTTTACTCAACCTCTTCAAAATGGTGAATTGACCATGCTAAATTGCCCCTAGTGTTAGGTAAGGGGTAAAGAGAGGGGTATGGGTGTGTTGCGCTTCGGCGGGGCGGTGTGGACTTGTTGGGCCGAAGGGCCTGTTTCCACACTGTAAGTAATCTAATCTAATCTTTTACAATATCTGGAATTCCAATTGAACACAATGACAGAAGGAAGTCTCTTTGTCAACCTGATTTTACTCCGTGAACAGTGGATGACCTCAACACAGATTCTCAGGGATCAAATAATAATGAGATTTCTGAATATGCAAACACCCTCACTCTCTCTCTCTCCTCTCTCTTCAACAGAAGTATAGACGATCGGAGCAGGCGAAGGCAATTCAGGTCTCCGAGCCTGCTCCGCCATTCATCACAACCATAGCTGATGATCCAATGCTGTGCTCTAATCTTCCTTTCTACCCTTAATTTTGAGCCCAATGTCCCTTTGATAATGTCTTGATTATAGTCAATGTTTTAGCATTAAATGCTTCCAGGGATAATGAATTACAAATACTCAAAAGTCTCTGGATAACAAAACATTTGCGCATTAACGACCTGAATGGTTCTGTCTGAAACCTCAAAATGTGACCACTTTTTCTGGGCACACACATCACTGGGAACATCATCCTGCATCTACGCTCTCTTGTCCTCTTCCGAAGTCAACAGCCTTCATGAGATTCCCTACTCATTCGTCTGAACTCAGCGAAAAAAATCGAAACCTCGTCAATCTCTCATTGCACATGCATCACTTCATCCGCAGAATCAGCCTGGCAAAACTGTCACGGGATTCGGGTCTGAAAAGGAGATGAAAACTGAACACAATATTCGAGATGTGGACGCACCGATATCCGATATAATTATGCACATCTCCTCCTGGACTATTGCCCTCTCATAATGAAGGTCAGCAAGCCAGTTGCCTTCTGTACAACGTGCTGCACCTGGACACTGACATTCAGTGATTTGTGCGCAAGGACATTCAGTCCCTCTACACACTCCCCAATTGCAACTTGCAGCTGTTGAGATCGTAATCTGCTGTTTTGTTTTTGCTTCAATTGTGAATATACTCACATTTATACCATTTATACTGCATCTGTCATTGATTTGACCAATTACCTTACCTGTCCGGATTCTGCTGAAGGAACTCAGCATCCTCATCCATACTTCACCCTCCTACCAACAGTGGTATAATTGCAAACACTTTGTACCTCATCCAAAGAATCCATTACTTCCTGTGCGTTGCTTGCTCTCTGTCAAGCACTTTTCTATCCATGTTGATACACTTCCCCAAACATACACACTTTAATCTTGCAGAATAATCTCTTCTGTGAGACTTTATCAAACACTTTCTGAAAGTCCAATTACTTCACATTGACTGGCTCCTCATTGTGAACTCGACTAGAACAGAGAACATAGAAAATTACAACACACAAACAGGCCTTTCCGCTCTCAAAGCTTACACCGATCGAGATCTTTTCAATCAACCAAAGGCCTTTTTTCTCAGGATTTGTATCCCTCTGCTCCAAGCCCATTCAAGTATCTCTCTAAATATATCTTAATTGACCCTGTTGTGCCCGCCCCTAACAATTCCACTGGCAAGACGATCCAGTTACCGACAATGCTCTGTGTAAAGAACTTTCCACACGTACCTACCTGAAACGTTTCTCCTCTCACCAGGAACTCGTGACTCCTTTTTACTGATTCTCCCACTCTTGGAAAAATGCTTCTTGCTGTCCATTCCATTTGTAACGCATGATTTAGTCGGCATTAATCAGGTCCCGCAATCATTCTCCCTTTTTGTAATCAACATAATCCTAACCTATTCAAAACCTCTTCAAACCTAACGCCGTCCATACCCGGCAACATCGTGGTGAACCTCCTCTGAACCCTTTCCAAGGCAGCCACATCATATTGGTCATGGTGCGATCAGAGCTGTATGCAGTAATCCAAATGTGGTCAAAGCAAATTTCTGTACAACTGTAACATGATCTGCCAATTCTTTTACTCAATGCACCATCTGATGAAGAAGCATGCCGTATGCCTTGTTGACCACTCTTAGAACATAGAACATAGAACATAGAAGAATACAGCGCAGTACAGGCCCTTTGGCCCTCGATGTTGCGCCGATCCAAGCCCACCTAACCTATACTAACCCACTATCCTCCATATACCTATCCAATGCCCGCTTAAATGCCCATAAAGAGGGAGAGTCCACCACTGCTGCTGGCAGGGCATTCCATGAACTTACGACTCGCTGAGTGAAGAACCTAACCCTAACTTCAGTCCTATATCTACCACCCCCTTAATTTAAAGCTATGCCCCCATGTAATACCCGACTCCATACGCGGGAAAACGGTTCACACTGTCAACCCTATCTAACCCCCTAATCATCTTGTACACCTCAATCAAGTCACCCCTAAACCTTCTTTTCTCTAATAAAAACAGCCCCAAGTGTCTCAGTCTTTCCTCATACGATCTTCCTTCCATACCAGGCAACATCCTGGTAAACCTCCTCTGCACCCGTTCCAGTGCCTCCACATCCTTCCTATAGTATGGCGACCAAAACTGCACACAATATTCCAGATGCGGCCGCACCAGAGTCTTATACAACTGCATCATGACCTCAGGACTCCGGAACTCAATTCCTCTACCAATAAAAGCCAGTACGCCATATGCATTCCTCACCGCACTATTTACCTGGGTGGCAACTTTCAGAGATCTGTGTACATGGACACCAAGATCCCTCTGCTCATCCACACTACCAAGTATCCGACCATTAGCCCAGTACCCCATCTAAAGGCATCGAGAGCATTGATACATACCACATGCTCCTTCTCCAAGGACACCCTGCTTTATCCTCAAACAGTCATCCCAACAGGGATCCGTGTGGAAAACTACTGGTCATAGATCCTAATTTTGGTTGATTCCATTCCACTTAGAATCTCTGACTGTTTTGGCCAGCCAGTTCACTGTCGATCCAGCTGGGAAACCCTGACTCCCATTCGACTTCACGTTTTACATCAGCAGAGCATGGGCAACTTTATCAAACGCCTTACTGAAATCGAGGTATGACTCATCTAGATACCTTCCGTCATCAATCAACGTTGTCACTTGCTCAATGAAGTCAATTATTTTAATAAATCATGAACTTCCCTGCACAAATGCTTGGAGCCGACCACTGATAAGCCCGTTTTCTTGCCAAAGAAAATCGATCCTAATAAATTTGTATATTCTCCACCAGTTTCCCTACCACTTGACTTCCCCGATCTATAATTACTTGGATAACCACAGACTTCCTACAGGAAGAAGCGGACAGTATTAGCAAATATCCGGTCCTCCGTGACGTCACACATGTTCCAGAATGCTGTTAAGATATCTGTTAAATCGACATGTTGCTCCTCTCTCTCTTTCCTCCGTTACCAGGTCGCATCTGGACCTGAGGTCTTGCCCACCTAATGCATTTATGAATACCCAACACTCGCTCCCTGCATGTGCCGACTTGACAGAGAGTAATCAATCGTCTGTCCCTATCCTCAACGTGCGTCATGTCGATCTTCTTGATGAATGCCGATGCTACGTACTGCTGAAGCATCTCATCCCTTTTCTCTGACTCCACACATAACTTCCCTCCTTTGTCCGTGAGTGAGCCAACCTTTCTCAAGTTACTCTCTTGATTCTTACATACGCATAAAAAGGCTTTGTGATTTTCCTTCAGCTTGTTTGCAAAATATATTTCATGATACTCTTAACCTGTCTTTATCCCTTGTTTCGATTTGGCAGCACATTCCCGATATTTTTCCAAAGCTTAGAAAGTTTTCAGTCATCTAGACGTTGTGCGTGCTTCCGTTTCACTCATAGCAAGTTTCATAACTTCACCTGTTAGCCATGGGCACCCGCATGGGCCCCAGCTATGCGTTGGATATGTGCAACAATCCATCTTCCGCAGCTACACTGGCCCCACCCCCCACCTTTTCCTCCGCTACATCGATGACTGTATCGGCGCTGCCTCGTGCTCCCACGAGGAGGTTGAACAGTTCATCCACTTCACCAACACCTCCCACCCCGACCTCAAATTCACCTGGACAGTCTCAGATTCCTCCCTCCCCTTCCTCGACCTTTCTATTTCTATCTCAGGCGACCGAATCAACACAGACATCTACTACAAACCAACCGACTCCCACAGCTACCTGGACTACACCTCCCCCCATCCTGCCCCCTGTAAAAACGCCATCCCATTCTCCAAGTTCCTTAGTCTCCGCCGCATCTGCTCCCAGGAGGACCAGTTCAAAATACGCACAACACAGACGGCCTCCTTCTTCAAGGACCGCAATTTCACCCCCCCGCCCCCCCGACGTGGTCGACGATGCCCTCCACAGCATCTCTTCCACTTCCCGCTCCTCCGCCCTTGAGCCCCGCCCCTCCAACCGCCACCAGGACAGAACCCCACTGGTCCTCACCTACCACCCCACCAATCTCCATGTACAGCGCATCATCCGCCGTCACTTCCGCCACCTCCAAACAGACCCCAGCACCAAGGATATATTTCCCTCCCCTCCCCTATCAGCTGTCCGTAGAGACCACTCCCTCCGCGACTCCCTTGTCAGATCCACACCCCCCACCGACCCAACCACCACTCCCGGCACCTTCCCTTGCAACCGCAGGAGGTGCAACACTTGCGCCCACACCTCCCCCCTCACTCCTCTCCAAGGCCCAAAAGGAAACTCCCATATCCGCCACAGATTCACCTGCACCTCCACCCACATCATCTACTGCATCCGCTGCAGCCGGTGTGGCCTCCTCTATATTGGGGAGACAGACCGCCTACTTGCGGAGCGATTCAGAGAGCACCTCTGGGCCACCCGGACGAACCAACCCAACCAACCTGTAGCACAGCATCTCAACTCCCCCTCCCACTCCACCGAGGATATGCAGGTCATTGGACTCATCCACCGCCAAACCACAACAACCCGACGGTCGGAGGAGGAGCATCTTATCTTCCGACTGGGAACCCTCATTTCCGACGCCCCTCCCCCAAGTCCCTCCTCCCTACCTTTTATCTTAGCTTGCTGGACAAACGTTCCTCATTCCTGAAGAAGGGCTTATGCCCGAAACGTCGATTCTCCTGTTCCCTGGATGCTGCCTGACCTGCTGCGCTTTTCCAGCAACACATTTTCAGCTGTCATCCGTTACACATGCATAGAATTCCAATAGGTTTGTCAAGCACGATTACCCATTCATGCATCCATGATTTCCAGTGCGAGTTCTTTCAGTATTCTGGGATTCTGGGATGTCCGTTTTCAGGCTGTGGGGACTTAGCTGCCTTCATTCTCTTTCAATTTTCCCAGTACAATTATTCGACTAATATTGATGTCCCTTAGTTCTTCCCTCTCACTGAATCTTGCGTTCGTCAACGTTTCATCAATCTGATCTGGGTCATATTTTGTGATTTTTGTACATATTTATTTGATTATTTCACTGCATGTTCTCTGGATATTCGCATCAATGTTTCTCATAGCAAAACCAATTATTTTCATTCCGCAAGACTTGTCTAGCCACCAAAAAGATCTTTCTCATATGCTATTGTCACATGTGGTAAAAGAAACGCCCTGAAGAAATGAGAAAACGTTCATTTTTTTACTTGACAATAAAGCTATTCGAAATTTTGTAATTCCCTCGTGGGTCATGTGTGTCGCTGGCGAACATTTCTAATTCATCCCGAGTGACGCTCGAGAATGTGGTGGAAAGTTGTGTTATTGAACTTTTGCAGTCTTTGTACTGTTGGGATATCCATACTTTTGTCAGGGAGGGATTTCCAGGATTCGAACAGACGACGCTAATTGCACGGCAAAGTAGTACCAAGTAGCATTATATGTGTCTTGAAGGTGATATTTTTGGTTCTAGTGTTACCATACATATGATGCAAATGTCCTTCTATATGTTTCCATTCAAACAAGCCGATTTCTTCTGGACTCGGTCAACGGTCCTTGAATGTCGTTGGTAGTGAATTCATCCAGGAAAGTGTGGTGAAGCCCAGAACACTTTTAACTTAAGGTGGGAAGCCTTTGGAGTTAGGAGGCGATTCGCATGTTCCATTGTACCTGTCTTCTAAATTTCTCTTTTCGCTATCATGTTTATAGGGTGAATTCTCTGGAGTTTCTGGTCAATGGTAAACACTAGAAAATTGGTCAGGACTGATAATGTTGCACAGATTAATCCTTGTATAATGCTTGTTTTCCGGTTTTGGAATCTACAATCAACAATATATCCATTGAACTAATTGCTCGGTGTTTAACAATGTATGCAGATCCCTGCCGGGCACCTCAGAATATTGAGGCTCCCGAACAGAAAAAAATCGTAAATTCATGCAATAATTACACTATAAAACCACGCATTGACTCCATACCAACACTCAGAAGAGCATCCTACCCAGACTCATTCCCGACTTTATACCTGTTTCATAACATTTCCTTTGGCTCATCCACTTCCTGTACCTGAACACATTTAACGTGGCCAATCCACTTACCCTGAAACTCTTTGGATAATGGTATGAAACGGGCGTAACCACAGCAGAACGTGCCAATTTTAGTCACACAGTTGCCCGTGGCTGGCATTGAACCAGGATCGCTGGCACGTTGAGGTCGTAGTCTTAAACACCATGCCACCAGAACACGCTACCAAAACGCCTATATCTCCTCTCACACATTTGCACATTTCAATTAATGTGCCATGTGGAGAATTGGATCAATGTGTCTGATATAACAGCCGAGTGTTTTCACTTTGTTTGCAGTTGTTAACGACAAGAAACAAAAGATTGCCTTCTTATTGGTCGATTTCAAAATTGGTATCATTCCCTTAACTGCAGAGTCAATAAAATTTATCTTTCTCATTTTTGAATATCAGACGAATTCCTTTTAAATTCATAGGTTCTTGCGTGGCAAGTCGGTGTCGGTAAATCTTCAGCAGTTATTTTCAGTCCAAATGTGCGCCTTCAGAAGGAGGCTAAGATCTGCGCCCTTGAACACGACAAGCCATGTGCTGTGTTTATATAATTCATAGTGTCCAGAAGGAAAGATTGATCGTGACTCGGCAATTTTGATTGTATAAGTATGCACTTTTAACCTACTTTATTGCTTGGCTTGGAAATAATTTTGCAGGAACCAGTGCAATGACAGTGGGGTCGGAAGTTTCTGTCTCAGAATTGTTGTTCATCCTTGGCATTACAGTTTGGACATAATGGGCAGTGTTGACTTTAGCATTTGGCTTTGAAGAGATTCATTGTTAGTGAACATTGTACCAATAAAGTGGGCCCATTTGTTCTGGATGTTCTCAAGATTCCTCTCAATATTCTTGGGTCTGCATGATTCTCGCCCCACTCCTGACTTGAGGTTAGGAGGAGATATGCAGGATTAGGAATGTCAGTTGGAAAAACGCAGCAGGTTTTGACTTTTCGGGCATGAGCCCTTCTTGTAGAAGGGCACATGCCCGAAACGTCGATTCTCCTGCTCCTTGGATGCTGCCTGACCTGCTGTGCTTTTCCAGCAACACAGTTTTCACCTCAGATCTCCATCATCTGCTGACCTCACTTTCTCCTAAGAATGTCAGGTGTTGAGACACTTGTTAGAGCATTCTTCCTCTGTGACCTGCTCTTGTTGTCATCGTATTTGCATGAGGATTCCAACTGAATATCAGGTGGATGGGAATCGCCAGAATGTTCTTATTGGAGAGAATGGTTATCATGGGGAAGACCTGATCTCCTGGCTCAAATATAAGGGAATTTTCCATTTTAATTTCAGAACAGAAATTAGCATGGAAGCCTGTAGTAATTTCAACAATATTACAATTTTCAGACCCTTGATTGTATCAGGCCACTAGTGCAGCGCATTACCTCCAAACTCTTCAACAGAATAAACTTTCAGTAATTCACCCTTCGCAATCAGTGATTTCCAATTAAACACATGGACGTGATACTGCTATCTAAACATCCATGAGGCATAAAATTATGATGATTCAGGAATTCATGATTAGAGGTAGGACTCTGTGAAACCCTCAGGATCAGAGTGATGTTGATGTGGATTCCATCACCGTTCTGATATCTGAACACCAAAAAAGTGTATGGTTTAGTTGCCTTTCTTTGTGGAGGGACAGATGTTAGAGCAGTACGTTGGGATACAACGCCCAAATAATTCAAGGAACATTCAAGAATTCAATCCCAGCATCAGCGATTTTGTTGAAGTGACACTAGTAGGAACAGTCCTCCTTAAAATCTAAACAAAGGTGTTCCTGAACAAAGGAAAATATACCCAAATATTTAATTCCGCTCTTTACATTTACACATCAATGATATGCCTCATGACTTACATACTTTAAAATTCAGCTGATCATTTGTATCTACAGCTCTCTGTAGACAGTGTCTAGTCAAGCCCTTGAACCTCCAAGAGTCTCATAATGCTTTCCATCCTCTCTTATCTCCGTTCTCGAGAATTGTCAATATGGATACATTAGTACATTGACAGATGTTTGCCGGTTGCAACATGTTTAATTTCACACACTTGGTGGGTCTGCCTGTTGAGCATTGCACACACACGACACAACTTCACCCAGTAATACCGTTGATGCATAAATAAATCCTTCCAATATTTCGGACGAGAGTTGCAGGTTCGCAGGCTAATGTCAAACATGTTTCCATAGCCCCGAAGTTAAAACAACTTCACGGAATCATTCAGGCCGATCAGCTGTTTTACACCATTCGTTCTTTTTGGCATCTTTCCTACAAGTCTGTATATTCGAACCATGCTCCATAACCACTGTAACTGCTTCATCCGTGATTCGTTCTCGGAAATGAAAAGTAAACACAAGGAACTAAGGGGTTATATGCTCGCTGATTTCTTTCCCTCGTGGAAAATCTATGCCATATACTGCGATCCCACACAGTATAATATATCATCATTCACGTTCTCCCTTCGCATTCAGTTTTCATTTTCAAAAACGCAGACCCAATCATGAAGGCATCTTAAAAAAAGCTGAAAAAGATTCCCAGAACGCCAAAATTCCAAATTGTACACTTTCCAATTTATTATTCTAATCTTTAAATGCTTCGTGTTACGTAGTCTATTTGTGCAAGAATCATCAGTTGTCATATATTGAATCAGTCGGGAAAAAAGTTTCCAGTTATCTTTAGATTGTATATCAATACATGTGCTCGTGCCACTTTTCATTGAAATGCAGCATGGTTCTATATACCATATGGAAAAACTCATTCCATCAGAGGTAAGAAGTGTAAGGACCATGTCGTACTCGACTTTTTTTAGTTAACTTTAGCAGTCTATTTCGCCTCCAAGTCTCTCACAGTTAGTTGCCCCATGACCCCATAGTGCAGCAGTTGAAAGGAACCACACAACGTTGGATCATGTCATCTTGGGTTCCAAACTCTGTCCCTCCCACTATTATGCTCTCAGAGAGTTTCACGGTTTTTACTGTCACTAATTCAAGTCGTGTTCGGTCAGTTGTTCTTCTTAGGTCGTTCCAGATCTCATTGAAATACATCGGATTTTGTCTACTCATCGTCTTCCTGTCTTTGCTCATTTCTTACATATAGCGTCTTTACGTTTTCTTGTTCTCCTCTCGAGCATCGCTGAACTCTAGAATAGCATGGAATACGAACATTTGTAATATTCCCAAGTAAAGAAAAGTTCTTTTCACGATGCTTCCCGTGACCATGTCCCCTGACATGATTTAACATGAACGGGCACTCCCCTGTGTGCAATTATTTTGTATGCTGTGTCTTTACCACTGTGTGGACGCTCCAATGCCTTGGGGCAAGGACTCCCATCTTGCAAAATTACCTATTATCTTTAAACAATATTTCCTTCCCCGCCTATAATGAAGGGACTCAGTAAAAATCTGTCTGGAGGTTACACACAGCCCATTTGGCCGCGATTTGTGAGCCATCCAAATCATAGTGGATCGTCCTGCGTTGTGCTGTGTCCATCGTTGACTGTACTAAGCCACGTATATACCGATTCCTGGATATCAGCAGTCTTGTCATACTTGGCGGATCATGCCATCATGGCCAATACAGTCAGTTTGACAATAAACTTTAAGGAGTACATTATGTCTTCATTCAGTTGCTATAGTTACTAATCCTTTCTTGTGTTTTGTTTCACTTCGCTTTGTTACTATTTTGCTGTCTCCTTTGCAGTCGTCTCTGCTTGTGAATTTTGAACATCTTCTCTCCTAGTACTACTGCTGCCGTATCAATGTCTCTTGGGTTCGCTGTCTGCTGTTTCTCTCCCTGATCTGCCTGCTCTCATGGTTCTTCGCTGTGTTTCTGTTTACACGTTCTGGTTTCGATTACGCAAACGCTGGTAACTGAAAATTAATCTTCAAATTGTACTGTGAGCATGGAATACTATGGAAATTAGAAAGCAGAAAAAAAAAATTGGATTCATAGCCTGCATCCTTGTGATGGCATTTGTTGCAGAATTCGTGCTAAATTTTGGAAATTTATCTGGAAAACAACACAGGCAGGACAAGACTGAGCATCGCAATGCCTTCAAATTCCTCACATCAGCACATGTTTTAAATGTTTTTATTCATTAAAGCACGTAGATTTAAAACCAGATCAGACATTCTTCGACACCTTTTTGGAATTTGTGATTTCTATCATTTCAATGTTTCTGACGTCAACAGGATGTTCACTACTTTTTTCTGGTTGTCGGGAAAGCAATTGAATATGCCTTCAAAAATGCTAGTATTATCCAATTTAACTGCTGCTCTTCAGCAGAACGGTTTGCAAAGTAGATGTGAAGGGAATAAATCCATATTTCAAACATTCTTCCGATACTCAACTCATTTAATTTAATTATAGAAACAAATGGTGATTTCAATAGATTTTTGATTTGCTCACGGAATCTTCTCTGTGTCACTGCGTAAATACATGTGTTTGTGCAGCAGCTTAGGAGCTGGAGCATGAAACCTATTTCTTGTACAAAACTATGCAGAAACATCGAGGTTAGTTCCAAACCCGACATCCGGTTCCATATTGAATACAGCATAAAGACAAACCATAAGAGAATGAAATTGCCTGAGATAACGAACAGCAAAACAATGGACTTTTTTCTCTGCACCATCTCTGGGTCTCGGGCAGGCTCCCCAATGCTTTGACGCTGGAGTCTCCTGCGTGCTGTGCTTGCCACGAAAACTGTCTTATAGTGAAAACATTAAACAGCACAATCAGCAAAAATGGGATGCCTGTAGTTAGTATATAATGTAGGAACTCAATTGACGCCCAGACACGTGAAGTCCAATTGCTTCCAGAAATCCAACAAAACCAGGCATAGTTCTGAAGCAAATAACGGCCCATTAACATAAAATACCAGAAAATATTTTGTAAGCAACTCAGCACAACCACAGTGACTAGAACCAAGATCGCTGATTTCACAGTACAGTAATTAGTTTTCAGTTTCTGGGAACAAATGGCAATAAATCGATCGAACGTGAAAGTAACAGTGAACCACACCGAACAGTCTGTCACTGCGTAAAGCAGGACAGCATGTAAATTACACAATCGGATGGAATTAAAGAACATAAAATGATCTGGATACGGAATTGGAATTTGCCTCAATATCAAGTCGAGGACAACGACAAGTAGATCTGTTGCAGCCATGGCCACGAGATAGCGAGTGACACACTTGGAAAGACCATAGTTTCTGCGAGTGAGGATCCCAATCGTTGTTACATTAACTATGGGAAGAACAAATAAGGAATTAATTGCAACATCAGTTTGGCAGTGTCCTACTGGTTTAAGAAAAACAAATCCATTCTTGAGGTCAAAAAATTAAGCATTTTGCTCTGTGGATAGATTAAAATGGTGGGACCATCATAGTCGCACATTGTGAAGATACGCTTGGAAATGTACAATATCATTTATGAAATGCAAATGATTTTTAAAATAAGTCAACATTCTTTGCAATTTTGCAACTATCAGATAAAAGTCATCTACTGACAGATGTTGAAGTATGACGGTGAGGCTTCAAGTAGGATAGGTTATTGATCTCAACACCATTTGGGTAGTGGTAGCAAAGCAACTACTTTTACTATTCTCGATGCGATTCATCGTACTATCATGATAGTGACTCATGTTTAGAAGAATAACCTGAGCTTATTTTCCAACCGCTGAAAACGAGTAAGTGACACTGAGCTCGTTTGGGGAAACTCACCATATTTGGTGTATTAATGACTATCTTAACTACCTGTGAAAACTTGCTTAATTTTGACCAACGGTTGGTGGCCCAAGCTGAAGCCAATCATCCTAAATCAACGCTTCTGATGCCGTATGATTAACTCAGCAGAACTAAGAGTCAGGTGTAAGAAACTACGAACGTAACCAAAAAATAAAATTCTGAAATCAGCACTTCACGTTAGAAGTGCAAAGTGCACATTTCCATAATAATATTTGCTGTGGACGAAGCCAGAGCCCCTCAAAACATTTTAAGAAGGTGTTTAGGATCGTAATTTTTCGAATTGTTTTAAGCAGGTGAAATTGGATATTCCAGGATTGATTCAACTGGCCCCAATCACTCGGTTTAAAAAACCGGAATTTATATATACATGAATAATAGAGAAAAGAATATAGAATAACATAAATCACGTCAAAACCCAATCGACTCTCTCGAAACAAAATGATACTGTTCCAAATAGTTGCAATATTCCCGAAACACCCACTTGCCAAGAAAAAACACTTTTTTTTCAAACAGGAGCAACGTCAGAGAGGAAACGACCAGCATGTAACTGCCTTTTTGCGTCCTCAGCACCTTCTCTGTGTTCCCAGCTAAAACATGACAACAGCTGCAAAATAATCGCAGTTTGCTCAAGCCCAAACCAAACCAAACGCTGAACTTGGAGAACTGCCCATTCGCCTCTCGTTTTTTCCTGATTTGCAGTGATTTGTTGTCCATGCTAAAATCCATTTAAATTTTATCGGGGTACAGGAGGCCATTATGCTTTAAACAGACTTAGAACAAAGAACATAGAACAACAAAGTGCAGAACAGGCCCTTCGGCCCTCGCTGTTGCACCTTCCTGTGAACTAATCTAAGCCCATTCCCCTGCACAATCCCATCATCAAACATATGCTTATCCAAGGGCTGTTTTAATGCTCCTAATGTGGCTGAGTTAAGTGCATTAGCAGGCAGCGCATTCCACACCCTGACCACTCTCTGAGTAAATAACATGCCTCTCACATTTCTCTTAAATCTATCACACCACAATTTGCAGCTGTGGCGCCTCGAACAAGAAGAAGTCATCATCCTCGGAAAAGACTCTCACTGCCCACCCTAATAACAATGCAATTGTTTTGGGTTTGTTCGCCAAGGTGGTAAGTTGGTTGCCAGGGAAACGACCATGCCCACAATAACAGCAATTGGCACCCGTGCAACAAATCTTTACACAAACTTTAGACAAATAACAATATTTTGGACAGTTTGTTCTGATATCTGTGATATGAAAAAGATGGATTGATGATGGCGATGCAACGCCTATTGCCATTCGATGATTTTTTGATATCGTTTCAAATGACCATTCTTATGTTCCAGACCAAACCCTCTCAAAATATTTCAGTCAGATAGATTGGAACAAGAACATTTTCTTGGTTTAAAGGCAAGTGTAAGGCGATGCATGACAGACGCGAATCGATGGATGAAACTACAAGATTTCACTTAATTCCAACACCACGTTGAACGTACAGACAAGACAAAATAGATTTTTAAAAAGCTGCAACTCGACTGACATACGCAACAATATCATATATAACTTAACTACGACTTATTAATTGCAATATATTATAAAATATAATAGCATCATACCTTTTGCAAATGCAAGTGACAAGGTAAACACGAAAATATGAAATCAGCAGTAGTTGAGAACACATGCTTTTGCAACAACAGACAAAGACAGCTCGAAATTGAAATGTCACCGTTTTACAGCTGAAAACAATTCAGTGCGATGGAATAAAAATTTCTGATATAAAATACTCTGTCCCTGGAATTCTCTGTTTTCCCTTTATCGTTAATGGTTTCGGAAACTTCACAATGACTTTTGTTTTCAAATCACGTGATCAAGGTCATGAGCATGATCATGATTTGGGTTTTATAAAACCACGTTAAGCGAGGGTTATCTGCCAGTTTTGCCTCCTGATGTGAATTGGATAATTCTTTGAAGTGCTCAAAATATTTCTTTCACTTGTGACTGAAAATCAACACATCGTGTCTGCACACCACAAAATTGGATACTTCCGAATAGACATTATTGGTTAGTCTTTGAAATGTGACCGTCATATTCCTAATTCCGATCGGTATTTGTTAATATTCTTCCAATCTCCGTGGTGTCATCGAAGTCAAAATCTCCTTCAATCTGTCAGATGAAGGTCGTCTGCATAACGCCAAATTATAAATTAGGATGTTTGACCGACGTTCCCAATACAGTGTTACAAATGTGGAACATAAAATTAACCAGATTTCCTGACTATATTGGCATTACGATGGTTTACACATAATCGTGTACAAGCAGGTATTGTTATCATTACTATTGGTGAGCTCGATTTGCAACTGATCACTTGGACTTCATTTTCAGCCTGCGTCCAATCAGGTTGTCAATCTCTTCCAATTTTATAATGCAAATTTGATAAGGAGGTTACTTAACTGACGCAGCATTTATATATCTGTGTAATCATGCATAATCAGGTTCTGACTTATCAACTTTTCTTGCATATCTCATGCGGCTGCAACCCTCCAGGTCATTTTGAGAATGTAACTCAATCATTTATAGCATTTTAAAAAAAAACTTCCTCTTTGTTGTATGTAATTTGCGGAATGTCTAAATCAGAATCACTTGAACTTGTTTCTTCACTCTGTTTTTTTCACCACTAACACATTATCATTTCTCTTTGTTTTATTATCAAAGTATCGTTTGAACATTTTCACGTCACCATCAGTGAGATTTATTTCTCTCTGACTTTCTTGTCAAATACTTCATCTTACTCAATTTGCTTTCGATCTCATAAGATACAAAACATCTTGATTTTAAAAGTTCACGTCATGGCAGTGGCATAAACATTTTATCTCTTCAAGCAAAATTGCGCAGTTTTGATGTATCTTCTGCTCTCGGTTTCGTTACATTCTGTGCAATGTTAAATACTGTCTAACTCAATCATCCAATCTATATACATAATTTTGATTTGGATGAGCCGGTGTTGGACTGTGATTTATAAACTTAAAAGTACACAACAGTAGCTTATAAACCAACAGGATTATTTCAAAGCACCAGCTTTTGAAGCCATGCTTATTCGTTAGATGGTTGTGGAATAGGACCATAAGACACAGAATTTACAGCAAATGTTTACAGTGTTATTTGGCTGAAATGCTTGAAGAAACTTGGAGTAAGTATTGCATCTTTTGGAATGTGTTTGCTAGCTTTGGATCATTAACATTAAATCCCACAACACTTTTTAAGTAATGTGGACTTGAAATAAGATTAACGAATGGCTGAGGTAACACCTTTCATTCGAAAACCTGACGT
>NC_057717.1:82004965-82011804 GCF_004010195.1 Chiloscyllium plagiosum | reverse complement strand
ACCAAATTGCAACCCATTGGTCTCCTGACAGATGAATTCAACAGATGAATGAGGCTTTGGGAATTCTTCCACAAGCTACAAGACGTTAGCAGCGAGCACAATAGGGAGAAAGCCCAACGAAAGCAACATATTCGACAGAGAGTTGCACAGTGCAGCGACCAAAAAAGTAAGAGTCGTGTTGGACACCTCTGGAACATTGCTGTTCTTGGCTTGTTATCGACTTACATGCTGTCAGCAGGTATAACAACGCCAAATTCATTAGCTGCACTCACAAGATAGCGCAGGATGTTACCTCAACACAAGATAAAACGCAGCATCGTCATCAAACACTGTATAATCCATCGTCGCACAGATTAGAATGGACTACTGCAAACAAGCATACTGACAAATAAACAACCAGAAACACAAAAGAGAGCAATTGCTGATGCGGCCAAATAACACAACCGTCAACTCAACAGACTGATTTCTGACATTTGATCCACACCTTCAGATTATCCTATGCACCCGCATCCTGCGTAATTGTCGCATTGAAAACTTCAATCCATTCCGAAGGTATACAAACAAAGATACCTGAATGGCCAATCATGTCAGGGAACAGAATCTGTTATGCGAACCTCTGTGGCTGTGTCGAAGGTTGCCTGAAACGAATGCACAAGGAACCCTCAGTTTCGAATAGGAAACTAAAGTCTTCATAGAGAAACTCAGCATTTCTCCTCCAGACAAAGCAGGAACAGTCCACGTCACAGTGCAATGTTTGAAATTCTGCAACAACATCCCCCACCACGACGGCACAAATGCAACAGCCTTACCACTCAACGCCAACAACTGCCAATTTCCACATTCCACATTCCATCCCCCAACTCATTTGCTCCATCCTCGGATATGAAGTATTCACTTTCGACAACCAGACAGGAGAACACCAAGATATATCAACGAAAACTGATTATATGCGTCATGAGCTTTACATTTACAAGTTTCCACGAGATGAAGAGAACAAACGTTCTTGGTACATTATGTTTGGAGCACGTTCGGAAAAGACATTAACAGAACATCAATTATTTCAAGTATGGGGTAATAAATCTTCACTATTGGAGAACTGATGTCGGACGCACTTTCTGCTTGTGAAATTCCTGGAGATGATTAATCAGATTGGGCGACTGATACAGTTAAGCGAATGAAACGTGACTTGTTGGAGATTTCTATTTTTTTCACGCCCTATTTTCATTGGAATGATTGTCACTATTTAGTACACATAACCTGGATATTTTTCATGCATTGCTGCACGCATATGTGGAAACTCTATGATCTGAAATGAATTGAATCTTAATGAGCGTTGTTCCTTACTCCGAAATCATCAAAACCTCTCACATTGTCGTGGCGGGAATATGTTTGATGTTGCAGTAAAGACATTTCCTCACACGATACCCGTCTGAGAAACACCTACTGTTTTGTCCTGGGTTTCCTGTTACTGACATCCAGCAAACTCACAAAGTATTCCTTCCTTGTCGGCATGATGGGTTTCTCCCAGTTCTATTGTTTCTAGCTTCGTGAACTTTCGTTCATGCCACATTTGGTCAATGCTTCCTTGATATCAATAACATCCAGTTTCCTTTGGATTCGTGCTTCAAAATGTCTGTGCAATTTTGTGCTGAGATTGTGACAAGTTTTTGCCCATTTGGCGCTGCTGAAACGCAAATGCAGCATTTCAAATGAAACTGGCTTTCTTTGCTGAGCATGCTTTAACACAGTCGATCACGTCGTCCAAAATGTTGATGATTTTTGATAATTGGCTGACAGGCCAAACAGCATAGAGAAGGAGCAATAGATTATTTTTGATGCGCTAAAACGTCAGCAGTGCACTATTACTATGATCAGTGCTTGTTCTGTTGCCGTGCACATTCAGAATTATTGATTTGAAGGCAGAGATTACTTTATCATTTCCATGTTTGCTTCTAGAGAAACCATTGAATTAATATGAAATTTAAGGAAGTTCCATATATTTCACAATTAATAAAGAACTTGCATAAGTGGAAATGAAGTTGGAAGATGTATATTAATGTAATAATTGTGGATTGACTGTAATTAAAATTTTGATTGCTGGGCCATTACGTGCCAAAGTTGACTTTGCTGCTTTTATTCCTGATGAAGGGCTTTTGCCCGAAACGTCGATCTCGAAGCTCCTTGGATGCTGCCTGAACTGCTGTGCTCTTCCAGCACCACCAATCCAGAATTTGGTTTCGAGCATCTGCAGTCATTGTTTTTACCTAGCTGTATATTTCAGTCACGTTTGCAGTATTGTGTATCGTTCTTGTATTCACCCCAAAGGAAGGGCGGGAATATTTTGTACAGGGTGGAAAAGAGGATGAGCACAACGTTATCTGGACTGGAGTGAATGATGCACCAGGAGAGGTAGAACATATTTAGAGTCACTGAAACGTTGGAAGCTGAAGGACCCCCTGACAGAAAAAAAACAATTTTCAGAGTCATGGACATGGTTGGCAAATGCAGTTTTTCCCTTTGAGCGAAATATCAAATCTTTGGGGCCGTAGTTCTTAGTTGAGAACAGGAACATTTGAAAGGGGTATTTCATTGTAATAGAAGCAGGAGTAGACAATTTGTCCAAACGAACCTGCTACAACACTCGTTAAGATCATGGTTGATCTATCCTTTATCTCAACTCCGACCAGCATTATCCACATAAACGTAGATTTCCCAACCTTGCAAAAACCTATCCAGCTATGTCTTGAATAATGGAGCTGACTCTCCTGCTTCCTTCGTCCGACACAATGCAACAAATGCAGATGCTGGAATCCAAAGTAGTAAGGCAGGAGGCTGGGAGAACATAGCAAATCGGCAGCATGAGGAGTGTTGAAAAGTTCTGAAGAAGCATTACATCCGAAAAGTTGACTTCTACACTTCCTGATGCTGTCTTGTTTGCTGTGTTGTTCCAGCCACCTGCCTATCTACTGCTTCCAGGACTCGAGAAATTCATAGGATCACTACTCTCTGTGGAAGAAAAGAGATTTAGCTGGCCTAAATCTACTCCCCCTAATCTTGAAACCATGTCACGGAACCCGTGTCTCAACCACAATCAGAAACAAATTGCCTGTTTCTCTCTTATCTATCCCTGCCAAAATTGCGTATGTTTCTGGAAGACATGCTCTCATTCTTCGAAATTTTAGTGACAGAGTCACAGGTGGCTCAACCTCTCCTCATTTGGCAACGCTCTCATTGGTGGAATCAATCTGGTGAGCCTCCTCTGCACTACTTCCAAAGCCAGTGCAACTTTCCCAAAGTATGGAGGTCAGAATTTACAGAATATTCCAGGCGTGGCATCAGAAGTATCCCCTTTAATTGTCCGAGAACCTCTCTGTTTTTAATTTCAATCCCTCGTGCAAGGAAAGCAGACATTTAGTTTGCCTTCCAGATTAACTGTTGCCCCTGCAAAATCAACTTGCAGTGATTCATATACCAAAACTACTCAGTCCTATTGCACAACAGCAGGCTGGAAATTTCTCCATTAAATAGTACTCTGATCGACGATTTTTATTTCCGAAATGGATAACCACATATTTACCAACATGGTACTCCATCAGCTAAAACCTTGCACACTCGCTTCTCTATTGAAATCTCTCTGCAGACGCTCCACATACTCTGCACAGTTTGGCTTTCGACTCAATTGATTGTCAGGAGCAATCTCGTCCTTCTACTCGAAATCATTCACATGAATCATCACAATGTGTGGGCACAACATCGCTTCGTTTGTTACCTCACTCACCACTGATCTTCAATCAGCAAAACAACCACTTCCCCCAACTATGTTTTCTCTTGCTTAACCAGTCCCCTATCCTTGCTCGGACATTCTCCGGAACTCCATGTCCACCAAGCTACGTTTTTTGATTTACACAGAAGGGTTCAACAGGCCTGACACTCTCGAGTATCTGAGGTGATAGAGAAATGTACGATAGCAACATCTAATACATATTTAAACAGAAGTATGTAAAGACAGAAAATAGAGGAGTATGGACCATGCTCGGACAGGCTGGATTAATTGCAAATGATATCGCGTTTGGCAGCGGCATGATGGGCGAAGGTTCTCTTCCTGCATTGTGCTGTTTTTTGCTCTCTGTCCGAAGTAACTGCATTGATATTATTTTTGCATTTTTTGATGTGCTTTTACAGCACCACACTATTTGACTCTGGTCTGCAGTCTTCACACTCTCCAGAATGAAAGGAACCATTAGTTACAAAAATTGTTGACAAGAAATATTCAATTTTGCTACACAGTAGGATCCTATCTGATCACATTTCGGACAGGTCAGAATAAGCAACTTAATTGCAACAAACTGGGAGTGACGGTCAACAAATATTGATGCAGAGAATTCGAAACAATACATGAAATGCGTCCTTGCATTTAAATCTACTGCAAAAAGCCCAGCTGAGGGATATACAACGTGCAGTTGCAAAGCCATAAGCTAGTTCCATTGCGTTGTGGTGTTGAAACTTTGTGTTCACTGAATAATTAGAGAAGTTTGATTAATCCAGAAAAAAATGTTTCCAATTATATGACATAAGAGGTCATGGAACTGCTCAAATTCTCCACAGAAGACTTGATCAGATAATTGTTGGCAAAATGCGTCAAAGAACAATCAATGGGGAACAGTTTGGTCGATAGAACCAAAGAGGGGAAAATACCAGAATCTGAGTTGCCCTTGGAGCAGTGCATGATGGAATGTCTCTTGTAAGGCATGTTCAAGGCTGTAACAGCAAAAGGGAAGGATTATGATTGTTCATCTCTCTCGGTGAGGTTCAATGGCTTGCTGTCCAACTTATGAGAGGTGGCGTGAGGAAATTGAAGTGTGTTGTTTGGTGATAATTCAACAGAACATCTGTTAACCATCAACATTTGTGGTAATTTTTTGTTTGCGTTTTACATTTGATGTGCACTCTTTGCGTGGGCAATCACATAGCTACACAAAGTTAGCTGACTACATGTTACTGCGAGTTATTGGCACTCCAAATTAACAATGTCTTGTATTCTGATGGATTTCGTCCCAATGTTCTCCAAAGCAAACTTCAGTAAGCTCTCTGTAGATCATTTTTAACTTTACAAAACTAATTAGGTTAGTGAAAGATTTCTTTGGATTGTTAAACACAGAATGTGAATCATTTATTCGTTAATACCTGAAAACACCGAGTATTTACATTAACATCTGCTATGTGTAAATTTTAGAAGCTTTAATCCTAAAGGCGTTGTGATTGGGCACTTGGGTATGTTCCAGGTTTATAGACACAATGAACATGTTTTGTTAATTAAAATCATAATCAACTAATTTATTGGACTTATTTGAAGAAGTGCTAAATGGGAGTAAGTTGATATGTTTTACACCGCTTTTCAGAAAAGAAATCATGTCAAAAACTAATCAGATCAAAAGCTATTGTGAAAATAAAACATGATTGGTATTGCCAATAAAATATTGTCATTGAAGGAAGATTGACTTGGCTACACGAAAACGAGGAGAAGAATAAACTGGCATTTTTATCAAGCTGGTGGGATATCAGACACGTTGCAAAAAAAAAAGAGATCAGTGCTGTGGGTTCAAAGCTTTTCAGCTGCTTATAAATATTTGAACGAAGAACGGAAGTTACTATTGGTAGATTTCATGATATCACAAAGATTTTCCGGAAAGTGAATTGTGAAAAAGAAATATGTCGAATTAAATGCAGTTTGGGCAAGTTAATCTTTTGTATTGGAGCCAAATTGGAGTGGCCAGCATGCACACTGAAGGATGCTAATTCGTTGGAAGGACTTCAACGAGATTTATATGACTAACAACGGCAATAAGTTGAGTGCCTTTTTTTGGATAAGTTTGTTGAACAAGGCCTGTAACCTTCTGATATTTCGAATCGTCACCGTTGATACGCTGTAAGCCGAAATATCCTGAGGAGTCTCAAATGGCAGTATTTGTGAATGATTTTCCTGTTGTGGGAGATTCCAGAGCTTGTGTCCTTACTTTCTCAAAGAAGATAAGAACATAAGAATTAGGAGCAAGAATAGGCCATGTGGCCTTTCAAGCCGACTCTGCCATTCAGCAATATCATGGCTGATCTTTCTTGGCCTCAGCTCCATTCGAATGCCATCCCACCGAAATAATTAATTGCTTTATGGTTCAAAAATATAAAGGTTAATAATTTAAGATTGTAAGACATACAGGAGCAAGTCAATTTTTGATGGTGAGAGATGAGGGGATATGAAATTCAAAAGGAATATTGCCAGGAAAGATCGTAACATAATGAATTCATGATGAGAAGAACGTTGTTCCGTTACGGAAAGTGACGTTTCAGAGTTCAGTGAAAAGTGTTGAACTGACGGTACGTGTCTGTGAGAAATGTTTGGTTCTTGGTATGCAGTTGATCCTTGGCAAGCCCACAGTTGGGAATAACAGCTACTCTCATCAAAAAGCACACTAAAACTGGCAAATTAAGTACTACAGGAACAGAAGATCAAATTACATAACAGAAGTAAAGCACAGGAATAGGCCGTTCGGCTATCCAAGCGCGGAGGAGAAAGTGAGGTCTGCAGATGCTGGAGATCAGAGCTGGAAATGTGTTGCTGGAAAAGCGCAGCAGGTCAGGCAGCATCCAGGGAACAGGAGAATCGAAGTTTCGGGCATAAGCCCTTCTTCAGGAATGAGGAAAGTTTGTTCAGCAGGCTAAGATAAAAGGAAGGGAGGAGGGACTTGGGGGAGAGGCGTCGGAAATGAGATAGGTGGAAAGAGGTCAAGGTGAGGGTGATAGGTCAGACTGGGGTGGGGGCGGAGAGGTCGGGAAGAAGATTG
>NC_057717.1:81991852-82004522 GCF_004010195.1 Chiloscyllium plagiosum | reverse complement strand
AGGGCATCGTTGACCACGTCGGGGGGGAAATTGCGGTCCTTGAAGAAGGAGGCCGTCTGTGTTGTGCGTATTTTGAACTGGTCCTCCTGGGAGCAGGTGCGGCGGAGTCGAAGTAATTGGGAGAATGGGATGGCGTTTTTACAGGGGGCAGGGTGGGAGGAGGTGTAGTCCAGGTAGCTGTGGGAGTCGGTCGGTTTGTAGTAGATGTCCGTGTTGATTCGGTCGCCTGAGATGGAAATAGAAAGGTCGAGGAAGGGGAGGAATGAATCTGAGACTGTCCAGGTGAATTTGAGGTCGGGGTGGAAGTTGTTGGTGAAGTGGATGAACTGTTCAACCTCTTCGTGGGAGCACGAGGCGGCGCCGATACAGTCATCGATGTAGCGGAGGAAAAGGTGGGGGGTGGGGCCAGTGTAGTTGCGGAAGATGGATTGTTCCACATATCCTACGAAGAGGAAGGCATAGCTGGGGCCCATGCGGGAGGCAATCATCCAAGCGGGAGGCAATCATCATGTCCTAACAAAACATATAGAATATCTTCGGCTCTTATAGTATCCTTTTTCCTCTATTCCCACTATTCCCTCCCTCTTCATGGAAATACCCAAATGCCTCGTAATTGCCATTAATGTGCCTGCTTTCACAATCCTCTTCTGGGAGTGATTTCCAAGCACCTAATACTCTGCCTGAAAAAAAATCACTCGCACGTATCCCTTAAACATTCCCACTCTGAACTTGAACCTGTGCCCCCTCGTCAATCAAACTTCAACACGGGGAAAAAGCCTTTTACTACCAACTATATGTATGGC
Source organism: Chiloscyllium plagiosum (assembly GCF_004010195.1). Classification (NCBI taxonomy): domain Eukaryota; kingdom Metazoa; phylum Chordata; class Chondrichthyes; order Orectolobiformes; family Hemiscylliidae; genus Chiloscyllium; species Chiloscyllium plagiosum. The sequence continues at coordinate 82,003,719 of NC_057717.1, read as the reverse complement.
TTTCATAGTTTTGTAGACAGCTATCTGATTTTCTCTCAGTAGCCGTCTTTCCAGGTAAAATAATACTCGTCTTTCTCAATCTTCTACTCAAGCAATGACCTCAGGATTCGGCAATATAGTGCTGAACCTTATCTTCAACCTCATTAAAGCTCCCAAGTCATTCTCATGATGTGGCGACGAAAGCGACACATTATACTCAAACTCTGGCCGAACAAGTGTTTTCCGTCGCTGCAACACGGTTTGACATGTCCTCTATGCCCCAGACGAAGAAGGCAAGCATTCTATATGCCTTTTTCATCATACTGGTCACATGCGTTTTCACTTTTAGGAAACTGTGGAACTGCACGACGAGATCCGTCCATATGTTAATATCCCTAACGGTTCTGCTATTTACAATACAAATCACACCTAACTTTGAGACTACAAAATGCATCAACTTGCATTTGTTTGGAAGAATTTCCATCTCCCATTTTTGTGCCCAAGTCGCCAATCTATCTATATAGTGTTGAGTCTTTCATAATCATTGTCTCAATCAGCAACTCCAACAAGTATCGTATCGACTGCAAACCTATTGATCAGAGAGCCCACACTTTCTTCGAGATCATTTATATTTACTGCAAACAGCATGTGAACTAAAATTGATCCTTGTGGAATAGCACTTTTTGGTCGTGTCAGTCCCCTTTCACTGATACCGTCTGTCTTATATCACTAAGTCTGTTTTGTATCCGATTGGCCGAATTTCATGTGAAATCAGTATCGAACAAATCCGCTGTGTGAGAGTTTATCAAATGGCGTACAAACATCCATATAAATTATATCCACAGACCTTCCGTCATCAACTATCCTTGTCATCTCTTCCAAACCTCCAATCAGGTTGGAGGGAGATGACCCTTCCCATACTGCCTATCAGTAACTATTCCATTTTCTTCAAACCTTATCCCTCTGTATTTTCACCAAGAGGTTTCCCCAAGATTGACTTCAGCCTCACCAGCCAATAATTTCCTACATTATTCCTAATTGTTTTCTTGAGCAAGTGAACAACGTTGGCTGGTCTCCAGTCCTCTGGAACCTCGCTTGTTGTCAACGAGGCTATGAAGCTATTTGCTTAGTTCTAAACTATTTCTTCCTTGCCTCACGTATGAATTGGGGATAATTTCCCATGTGGCCTTGGGTACTTCTCTGTTTTGATGCATTTTCAAAGAACCAGAACTTCTTCTTGAATATATGGCAATTCTCTCGAGTCTTCACACAATCATCGCTGACGTCCACATCGGTCATGCAATTCTCCTTGGTGAATACTGACACAAAGTATTATCGAGGATTTCTCCCACAACCCGTGGCTCCACACATAACGTCCCTCATTTGCCTTCGAGGGGGGCTACTCTTTAAACAGTTATCTTCTTTCTTCTATTATATGCGTCAGAAGCCTTGGGATTCTTCTTGACTCAGTTTACTAACCACATTTCTTGGTCCATTTTTACATTCCCAATTCTGTGTTTACGTTCCTTCCTACTTTTTCTATACTAGTCAGTACTCCTTCAGTTTATAACTGCCGAGACCTATCGTTTGGTTCATTTTTTCCCACTTTTCACTAAGCTTATAATTTCCCTTGCCATCCATGGTATCCAAATATTGCTTATGCTTACCTTCGGTCTTTCAGGATAATGCATGTCCCGCACTTGAATGAAGTCTCCTTTAGGGCTTCCCACGTCCCAGACGTAGATGTGACCTCAAATAACTGCTCCGAATTCATATTGCCCATTTCCTGTTTAATTTAGATAAATTGGCTCTTGCCCACCTCACCCGTGGCTCAAACGTGTTCATGTCCACGCTGCATAATATCTTATGGAGTTTGGTCACTTTGTATATCCTGGGAGTTTTCCGCACTGTATGACAACAAGGTGTAAAAATAAAATCAAAGAGGAGAGGCAAAAATGTTGAAGTACGTAGTGAGAGACTATGCTTGACAAACAAAAGTGAAGAACAAATTTGATATTTTGTTTCAGAAGCATTAGGTGTTTTTCAACAAAAAGTAGAAAATCAGAAACTGTTGGATCAAAAAGTATGAACAGAATAAATCTATGCACGTGTACCAAAATGTGACTAGCATTAAAATGAAGTCTTGATGAGAAAACGGAGTTCACACATGGAGACCACGAGGATGATGAGAACGAGGTAGAAGTTAATCAAATTGCATTAATAATGGGTTACATAAAGTAGAATTTGCGTAACACTTGAAATACCATAAGGAGGTCAATTGGGAGCAAGGAAAGTACAAGTTCAAAAACAAATATAATTTTATTGTTTTGGAATACAAAAGGACTTGATTGAATATAGTGGGCACGTCATATGTGTGAGGTATTTCGAAAACTTCAGCCAGTGATACAACCGGCATGTTGGATACACATTGCTGCACTTGCGAAAACCTTTTGGAAAAAGGGTAATTAATACAGAGGACTTCATCGAATGCGACAACAAGATTTATTCAACATAGTGGACGCGTCTACTACATTTCCAGGGACCAATTCATTACACAGTACCATGCCAAAACGTATTGCAGAAATGGTGTTCAAGATTCTGTTTTATTTTAACTTGATACTGTCTACCCACAGAAATACAAGCGGATCTTGGGCCAAATTTTACATCGAAGTCGTAAATCTACTGTATGCCATCCAGAAACGAGACAACAGTAGAACAGTTGCATCAGGTTCAAATATGATTCTGAGTCCTTATAGTAATTATTAAGCATTGGATCGGGGTAAAGTAATTTAATTTGTAAACCTTGCAACTGGGCATGCACAGAATGAAACATCTCAATTCAGTCCGTTTGAATTGTCTGTTGGAGATGATTTGAAATTACCTCAAGAAAGAATTCAGAAAGAATCGATGAGGAAAGTTTCAGATATCACGTATTTAGACTTTCTGTCAAATGATTTGAAAAGATTAAATAGAGTAAGATGAGTTGGTCAGACGGCATTAGAGACTATCAGATCATGTGATGAAACATGAAGCAGACAGGAAATCGTATTTTCGAAAGTTTGATCGTGGAAATGCAACGTTAGCATTGCCTCATCATCAAACATAAGGTTTAGACTGCCTTATCGACTTGAAAGGAAATTGTGTGAGTTGAATTACTTGATAAGAACGCCATTACAGAAAGAAATCTATCTGAGTTTCTTATGTGAATATGCCCAAAATTTTATTTGATCGCGAAGGAAATCAAAATGAGAATGTTGTATTGGTTGCAACACAGACTAATATATGAAGTTCAGATGGTACTGAATTCAACATTCCTCAAATTAAAGTGGACAAGAAAGAAGTTGTCAACAAATGCGACACATTATTGAGACGCCTTCCAGAGGAACAACAAAATAACCTGAGACATTTATGTCAAATGCATTGCGAGAAATTGGGAACAAGCTGGGAGGTACTAGTCTGATTTAGCATAGGTATATATTTACACATTGGAAAGCATTTTCAATTAAGCAGCATTCGAATAGACCTAACCCTCCAAAGATGTCACAGGTTCAAATAGACAATGAGCACATGCTGAAAGACAACAAAATGGAAGTTCGTCACAGCAATTTGAGCTCACTAAGTTAATGGCTCCAAAATCAGATGGTGCCCATGATTGTAGGTGGACTATGGCCAGTAAATGCAATTACAATGTCTGATTAATATACTGTACCACGTTTGGAACAGTGTATTGAGAAATTAAAACACGTAACTTACGATGAAAGTTGGATTTAATCAGACGATACAGGTGAGTACTTCTATTTTGAAAAAATAAAGGACAGTTCTGCTTTCATGATACAGAATGGGCAATACCAATTTGAAGCAATACCATTTTTATGAATTGCCAGCCACATTCCAAAGACTAAGCAGTATAGTCATTTCTGGATCACCGAATTGCACGGTAGATATTGATGGTGATTTTTAGCTACACATGGAAGGAAGATTTGGATCATCTTTCATAAGAACATAGAACATAGAAGAATACAGCGGAGTACAGGCCCTTTGGCCCTCGATGTTGCCCCGATCCAAGCCCACTTAACCTATACTAACCCACTATCCTCCATATACCTATCCAATGCCCGCTTAAATGCCCATAAAGAGGGAGAGTCCACCACTGCTACTGGCAGGGCATTCCATGAACTTACGACTCGCTGAGTGAAGAACCTACCCCAACTTCAGTCCTATATCTACCCCCCCCACCTTAATTTATAGCTATGCCCTCTTGTAATACCCGACTCCATACGCGGGAAAAGGTTCACACTGTCAACCCTATCTAACCCCCTAATCATCTTGTACACCTCAATCAAGTCACCCCTAAACCTTCTTTTCTCCAATGAAAACAGCCCCAAGTGTCTCAGTCTTTCCTCATACGATCTTCCTTCCACACCAGGCAACATTCTGGTAAACCTCCTCTGCACCCGTTCCAGTGCCTCCACATCCTTCCTATAGTATGGCAACCAAAACTGCACACAATATTCCAGATGCGGCCGCACCAGAGTCTTATACAACTGCATCATGACCACAGGACTCCGGAACTCAATTCCTCTACCAACAAAAGCCAGTACGCCATATGCCTTCCTCACCGCACTATTTACCTGGGTGGCAACTTTCAGAGATCTGTGTACATGGACACCAAGATCCCTCTGCTCATCCACACTACCAAGTATAAGGGCGCAGGCTCAGAGGGCCGATGTGTCTACTCATGCACTGTGTAGATCTTTGTGGTAAACCTCCCTCCGACTTTCCACATCAAACACTGGTATGACAGGGTTCGTGTATATTTGGATATTAAGTGAGGCTTCTTCGACATGGTCCTCATCAAACTCTCCCAGGACAGTTACGAGATCGTGTTAGATACAGATAATACCTTCCTGACACTATCCCCATCAAATAATATGTGATATGAATAAAACGGCGTTGGATACAAAGTAATACACGACTAGAGGTCCCCCACCAAAATTCCCAGAACAGGGACAGCATTGGGTCAGATATGCATTAAATCTTCTTGTCCACCGTCCCTATCAAATACTCCCAAGGCTGGAACAATATGGGTTTAGATACACAGCAGAGCTGCCTCTATACTGTTCCCATCTAACAAACCCATTACAGGGTTAGGAGGGGGTTAAAGGCAGAGGAAATCTCTCTCTGTACTGTCCCTCATTCATCACTCCAATTACTGGGACAGAATGTGACTACGTACAGAGTAAAAATGTCTCGACACTGTCCTCATCAAACTCTGCGAGAACAGGGAGAGAACGAGGATTGATACAGCATAAATAGTGCTCTGCACTGTGCTCAGTAAAAACTCCCAGGATTCATACAGGACCTGGTTAAATACAGAGAAGAGCTCTTTCGACAAGGTCCACATCAAATACTCCAAGGACTGGGACAGTATGACAAGAGATGCAGAGAAAAGTTATTTTAACACTGTCTACATCAAACACTCCAAAGATACGGACAGCACACCCTAATTTAAGACTGAGTAGAGGAGGAATTTCTTTTCTCACACAGTTTGAGTTCTTTGTACCTCCTTCCAACACAGAACTTGTGTATGTTTAAATCTGATATCGATTCTTGATCCAGTAAGGGAATCCAGTGTGTTGGAAAAAGTGCAAGAAAGTGGGTTTGAGGTCTGTAAAAATAGCCAAGATCCTTTGGAATGGCACAACAGGGTCGAGGGGCCAGACCGACTATTCCAGCTCTTATTTTCTTTTTGTTGCCTTATGTACACCTCATAATCATACTGCTCACTATTGGGTATGATGTGAAAATAGTTGCATCTATCCACTCTACCATGCTGTTTTTCTGAGTCTCCACCTAATAAAGGCACTCCAATCCCACAACACTACTCAGATCACAGTTGCAAAGCTGTGAACAGTTTTATACCTCTGATATCAGGAAAGGTGTTCTGGCATTCAATGCAGTGCAGTGAGGATTCGCTAGAATGACAGTGGGTGTGGAGGGACACTCTTACGAGGAAAGCTTGAGTAAGTTGTGCTTCTGCTCATTGGCAAATAGAAAGTTTGTTGTTTTTCTTTCCCTGCCTAAGAAATGAAGGACTTGCCACAGAGAGAGTGCAGCAGACAGTCACGAGGCTGATGCTAAAGATGTCGAGGATGACGTCTGAGGACAGATTACATCTTTTAGGGAATTGACTGGAATTCAGAAGAACTCGAAGAGATCTGATTTAAAATAATGCAACTGCAACAGATCTGTACAGAATAGGTGCAAGGAGGATATTCTTCATGCTTGGATACTCCAAATTCATGGTGAAAGTCGCAAGATGTTGGCCAAGTCACATCGAACACCAGACTCGTTTCTGTTCTCAAGTATATCAATGTTTGATTTGGACAGAACACGAAAGTGTATTCATTCTTACAGTCCTGCTTTTCATAAATGTTCGTAATTAATCTGAAGATGAAAGTGGCCCATTGGATTATTTATGTCGATCTCAGTAAAGCAGACTTGGCAATGTGTCCTTGCTCTTCAAAGCCAATGTGCTTGCATCTTCTTGGGTGGCACCGTGGCACAGTGGTTAGCACTGCTGCCTCACAGCGCCAGAGATCTGGGTTCAGTTCCCGCCTCAGGGAACTGTCTGTGCGGAGTTTACTTATTCTCCCCACGGCTGCGTGGCTTTGCTCTGGTTTCCTCCCACAGTCCAAAGAAATGTGCAGGTTAGGGGCATAGGTCTGGGTGGCTTGCTCTTCGGAGGGTCGGTGTGGCCTTGTTGGGCCGAAAGGCCTGTTTCCACACTGCAAGTAAGTAATCTAATTCAGCATGTCAGTGTTCTGTGTAATTTGAATACAAGGGCATCTGAGCACACACATAGAGATCAGTGACTTCCAGCATTGGACAGAATAATTTATTATCCAAAGAGGAACTGGATAAATCACTGACAGAGAATTACAAGCAGGTTTCTGGGGGAGAAGTGAGGCAAGTGACGTATTTGATTGCCTGGGTAGGTGAATAGCCAGTTATCGTGCGTCTGTCTATGCTATGCGTCTGTCCATGCACCATTTCTACAATGAAATGATCGCATGCATGCACACTTCTTTTGGGTATGGTTTAGGAATCAATAAAACACTCTCAGCCTTTTCACTCGACTCCCACCTGACGGAACGGTCACCGAGACAAAAAGAAAGAAGCAGGAAACACATGTTTCAGGAGAGCAAGATTTCAACTGATGTTCTTGTATGTTCGATGTCAGACGGAGCTGTCACACTTCTCACAGCGAGCAACAAACAATTAGTTTAAAGTGTACAATTCGTGGATTGTAACAAGGAATGAAAATGGGAATTTTCTGTTAATCAGAACAGCAAGATGGGCACACAATATTCTCCGATGAAATACTTGGCTTGCATTTTGCTGTTTTAAAATTTTATCATTTCTGACATATTTAGATTACTTGCAGTGTGGAAACAGGCCATTCGGCCCAACAAGTCCACACCGACCCGCCGAAGCGCAACCCACCCATACACCTACCACTACGGGCAATTTAGCATGACCAATTCACCTAACCTGCATATCTTTGGACTGTCGGAGGAAACCGGAGCACCCGGAGGAAACCCACGCAGACACGGAGAGAATGTGCAAACTCCACACAGTCCTGCCTGAGGCAGGAATTGAACCCGGGCCTCAGGCGCTGTGAGGCAGCAGTGCTAACCACCGTGCTGCCCTTTCGGAATAAAGTAAGCCTGATTCTATATGAACCATCTATGTCAGATTGTGAGCAAGGCTTCGGATTTATAATTCAGTGGTTGGCTTGAGATGTCATTCTTTTTGTATATTCCTGTCACTCTGATTGAAGTCTGGAAATTGATCAAGATACACGTGAATCTTTCGATTAACCCAGAGCAGTGAATGACCCCCTCTGCCTCCCGAATGATCCGAAGTTCATCCAACTCCAGCTCCAGTTCGCTAACACGGTCTTGGAGGAGCTGGAGATGGGTGCACTTCCCGCAAGTGTAATCGGCAGGGACGTCGATGGCATCCCTCACCTCATACATGTTGCAGGAGACTTGATGCATCGTGATAAACCTGACTGAGAATAACATTTTAAAAGCCCAAACCATATTCCTCGTCCATGATATTTTTGGCATGGACAAATGCGCAAATGGGATGTGGAAATGAAAATCTATTTCGAGGTTACGATACTATCGATGAAGAGGTAAATGTGGCGATTCCTGGGGTTGAGTAATTTTCCTCACTGGAAGTTTATGCCAAATTTTAACAGTGTGGTTGATCCACTGACTGCTCTTGAAGGGGTGCGGAAACTTTCAGTGGATCGAGAATTGTGATAAGGCATGAGACAGCCTAAAAGCTGCCTTATGTATCTCCGCAATGCCATTCAAAGTGGTTAATGATGGAAGTGATACGGATATCGCTGAACCAACCTTGAAAGAAGAAGTCGAGAAAATAGAAAGAGCGTTTGGCATTGTTTCCAGAAAATTGAATAGTTAGCCACAGAAATATTCCAAACAGAGATGGAGGTCTTCCGTTTAGTCTTGGCATTGCATAATTTCAAAATATTTGTTGGTAATAATGTGTCTCAGACATGTGTATTTTCTGGTCATAAGTAATGAAAGTATTTGGGGAAAAACGTATGTATGAAAATCCTCGACTGCTTTAATGGAACGTATTATTGCAGCTATTCAATTTTAAATTTATACACGTTTCAGGATGAGACAATATAATTGATATCAAAGGTCGAGGCGTTTGGTGCTGGGGAAAAGAGGACTGAAAAGACTGTAAGAGTGAATGCTTGTATACTTAGAGTCAAATAAAGTCATTGTTATCTATTGATTGTCCATTTCCATTCAGTGGGGCATGCAACGACATTATGGAGTTAAGAATTAAGTTTTATTTTTAATTAAGAAAGCTTCATAAAGAGGGTGCAAACAATCTGCTTAAATCCAAGCGAGTAAACAACTTGAGAGGCTTGGGGCACTTATATTCTAACAATAGACGGAGCCGAATTGCTTGAGGTCAAGCACAGTCAAACCCAGGTAATTGTACATACTGAGGTCTTGAAGCTGGATGCGGAAGCAAGTATTTTTAACTGTGTCACAGGTAAACGTTAGGGTTCTCTTCCTGCCCACTCAAATTGCGTGCAAGATTATCTGCTTTCGTGAATTTGTCTTTGCCAAACGTGTACTTATGGGATGTTACGATATTGGACCAGTTAATCAACAGTCGGTAATATATCAATTATCCTGTTAAGAGTGTTGTACTTGATACACGGACAAACACTGTTTTAACTGAGATCTGTTGGAAAATAAATTCAATATTAATTGTCTGAACAAAATATTTCTTTTTTTGTGAAATAAACGCTCAAACCTATATGCTTAATGGCTGTGCGAGACGATAGAAATGAGTCATTCGCTTCCTTCCACGTCCAAATCATTCTGAATAGAAGCAATTGTTTTATCCCGTTATGTCTCTATCTTTTGTTCAGAAGCACGGCTGAATAATCATGACGCTGTTAATTTTCCCACTTTCCAAATGGACTCCACATTTTCTTTAAATAATCCAAGGCTGAGCAATTCACTGAAGTGTTAATGTTGGAGGACGTTGAGACCAGTGGTCATAATTCCATTAGTTCCGTTGGAGGAAATGGCCTGGTTGCATTATTACGAGACTATATTTTCAGCGATGTACTGAAATAATATTCCATTTTTTCATCAGTAATTTTAACGTGGACAAAGAAATGGTATCGAACGAGCCAGGCAAATATTTTTTCATGTCTTGAAAACAGTTCACTTTAAAGATGAGGAGGTTCTGGATACGTTACATCAAACATGAATGTTAATAAATTTCGAAGCAGTGATCACGGAACATTGTGCGAAGATAGGCAAGACGTTGTGGGATCCTGGCATAGAAACATGTATCATTTACAGCTAGAAGCGACGTGCCTGAAATGTTCAGGGTGGCCAATCTAGTGATTATCAAAAAGAAGATCGACAGGTGACATATCTGAAAATGCCAGGGTAGCTAACTAGCTGACTTTATTTTAAAAATGGCTGTAAAGAATAAGCTGGGGACTATGGATCACTTAGATTGACATCAGAGGCGGGCAATTTGTTGTTGGATGTTCTGAGAGATATATTTGCATGCAATTGGATTTGTAAAGACTGTTCAGGTGTCGTTAGCCTGAGTTTGTTAGCTGGAAATTATGTCGCACAAGGTTGTTGGAACATTTTATTTGAGGACAGAAACAAAACGGTTCTTGAGGACAGAGTTGTAGCTGTTGACCACATTCATTTTTGTGCAACCTTTGACGGGGGTATGCAATGATAAACTGATTCCTAAAATTAGATCGCATGGGCTTCAGGGAGAGCTCGCCAATTTGTTTTAAAAATGGCGAGGTTGTAGGGGACAGACGGTCGTGTGGAGTGTTGTTTTTCGGACTGGAGGCCTCTGATTAGCGATTTACACAGGGATAGGAATTTCGATTATTATTCATATCAACGATTTGTTTGAAAACTTAGAAAACATCGTTAACAAATTTGCAGTTTACAGCAAATTGGTGGTATACTTAACAGTGAAGAAGGTTATCAATGATACAAAGAGACCTTGAACATTGGGCTCATGAATGAGCCAACGGTGGATCAGTGCGTGGTTTTGCGTTTTTGTAAAACAAACAAGCGTAACACATATATAGTTACTGTTTGTGTTTCGACAGGGAGTTAAATCCCTTTGTTAATGTAAACAGCAACACAGAAAAGATGCAACCCGTTCTGAGTTCTGTTAAAATTCGAGAAGCAAAGAACTATCCACGTGTTAATCAATAAATATAAAAAATGACAATTTTATTCTTGAAGTCAAATATAGAATAATAAAACGAACAACTATTTTCAAGTCCTTTCTCTTACTTGGATCTTTTACCTCCCATTCTGCAATACTAGTCCGAGAAAAAAAAACTTGATTACGATGTACAAAAAACAACATATGTTTCAAAAATAGTCAGCTTTATCGATTCTCCTGTGTAGATATTGCTCTGTAGATTCTCCCCAGGTCAGTTCCGATGTTCTTATATTCAAATTCAGACAGTTACCTTGCTGAAAGTTCTTTGACAAGCAAGCTTGATTTGTTGGTCCTATGGCAGTTCTCTCTCCAGCTGTTCAAAATATCCGGATTTATATCCCAAAACATCGGAAAGGTTCATTGGTATTAATATTATCAAAATACTAAATGCAAATTTGTTTGGATTTTGGTTGCTTGGTGCACAATTTAAACTGATTGATTGCATTTGTATTTGAGTTTGTTTCATGGCAACTCAGCTGCATATACTTGTTTCAACCAACTGTTGCATCCTTACTTTTTCAGGTCTCTGTGCTTTGTCAGAATTTGCCGGCTTGTCAATGCTCTAAAATGCAGGGTTGTCAATTTTCTAACATGTACAGTCCCTCTACACATTCTGAACACTTTCTGCCATCCACTCTTCCTCCCAACACTCTCTCTTGCCATTGACACTCTCACTGTCCCTCCCCAATTGTCTCTTCTCCACCCCTTCTCTCTGTGTCCTAATTCTCTCTGTCTCCCGCTCCCTCGCTCGCGCCCTCCCACTTTCCATCTAATCCTCTCTTTCTCTCACTCTATCCCGCCCCTCCCTCCATCCCATCTTCTCTCCGTCTGCATTCTCTCTCCCAAAATGTCTGTCCTCGTCTCCTTTTCTCTGTCGTCCCTATCTCTTTCCTCTCTCTCTCTCACCTCTCGCTTTCACCCGCTCTGCCTCCCCATCCCAGTCTCTCTCCCAAGCACTCTGTCTCCCCAACTCTCTCCACCCCCACTCACAGTCTCCCCCACGGTCTCTCCCCTTCCACTGTCTCTCCCTCACTTTCTCCCTTCCCGTT
>NC_057717.1:81967143-81988768 GCF_004010195.1 Chiloscyllium plagiosum | reverse complement strand
TAATATCTCTATTTCCCCGTCCACTCCCTCTCTCTCTCGCAACCTCTCAACACCCTCTTCATCTACCTTTTCCGCTCTCTCCTCGACTCCCTCTCTTTTTGCCTTTCCATCTGTCTGACGATATCCCTTTCTTCGTCTCTCTCTACCCACCTCCCTTCTCTGTGCCTCTCCCTCCGTCTTACTCTCTCCCTTCATCCTCACCCTGTGTTCTACCTTTTCCGCTCTCTCCTCGACTCCCTCTCTTTTTGCCTTTCCATCTGTCTGACGATATCCCTTTCTTCGTCTCTCTCTACCCACCTCCCTTCTCTGTGCCTCTCCCTCCGTCTTACTCTCTCCCTTCATCCTCACCCTGTGTCTGACTCTCTCTCCCCTATCCTTCATCCCTTCCCCTCTGACGGTTTTTTCGCTCGTCCTTTCCTCTTCCTCTGACGCAGAGAATGGATGTGCGTGGAGAGAATGCTGATGGAAGGGCTGGAGAAGGGATAGAGAGATGTCAGGTTGGGAGGAGGAAAAAAATGGGGTGTAGTAAGAAATGCAGCAGCGAGACCGATACAACACGAGAGTGAGAGAAATGGTAAGGGATTGAGGGAAGAGCGGAGGACGTGTTAAATAACGGAGTGTAATAGAGAGCGAGAGACGTTGGAAGACAGAGTGAAAGCGAGATGGGGAAGAAAGAAAGAGTGTGTAGAGCGAGTGAGAATTATGAGGAGATTTGATGGCGAGAAGTAATGGGGAGATTGTGCAAGATAGTGTTGAGATGGGAAGGGGAGTGTGAGGGATGGAGCTAGAGAGAGAGATGGAAGCGGTCGACAGGGCGTGGGGAACGCAGTAGAGAGAGGAATTTTGCCATAGGCCAGGTTACAGTGAGGGACCCTGAGATGAAACTAAGGGCAGCAACTTAAACCCAGTTCCTGAGGTCTGGGCTCAGTTTCCTCCTATTGCCTGTGTAACAGGACGAGGGACTGAGTATGTCTCACTCCAGTTCAGTTTTCTCAACACAGATACAAACAACAATATTGTTCACTCTTCTGCCCGGCACTTTTTAATTAATATTTTTATTGCTTACAAATTGAAGTGATCGATACAGTCAATGGAATGTTTCCTTTGCTCACTGGCCTCTGAGTTGAGAGAGACATTGAAATGTGTACTTGTAACACACCTTGACTGGTTGGACAAACCAGCACTACCCTCGGACTGCTACCACAGCGACAGGCGACTGCATTACTGAAACATTTAACTGAAATGAGAAAATCCAGGTCGGAATAATTAATGAGTGAAGTTGATGGATGATTTTGTGTAAAAGGATATTCCTGCACAGTTTTCAGCTGATATCTGATTTTTGTCTGAGTCACGGCATAAATTGTGGTGCTTGTGTAGCAACTGAGGAGCTGCAGCATGAAGCCCACTTGCTGCACACAGAAATCTCGAAGCACACATCTATAAGGAGAAAGTGAGGACTGCAGATGCTGGAGATCAGAGCCGAAAATATGTTGCTGGAAAAGCGCAGCAGGTCAGGCAGCATCCAAGGAGCAGGAGAATCGACGTTTCGGGCATGAGCCCTTCTTCAGGAATGAGGAGGGTGTGCCAACGAGGCTAAGATAAAAAATAGGGAGGAGGGACTTGGGTGAAGGGCGTTGACAATGCGATAGGTGGAAGGAGGTCAAGGTGAGGGTAATAGACCGGAGTGGGGGGTGGGGGCGGCGAGGTCAGGAACAAGATTGTAGGTTGGAAGGCGGTGCTGAGGAGATGACCTGGGGTGTGCAGTGAGAGAGGGACTCATTGAAATCCTTGTAGAGGGAGGAAGAGAGCTTCTTCAAGGAAGGCATCCTTGCAAGAGGATTCGCAGTAGGTTAAAATCTTCGAGAAGAAAGTGAGGACTGCAGATGCTGGAGATCAGAGCCGAAAATGTGTTGCTGGAAAAGCGCAGCAGGTCAGGCAGCATCCAAGGAGCAGGAGAACTAACCCTGTCGCACATATCTATACCCAATATCATGCTTCCACCTCCATACAGAATACACAATTAACGTTACCACAGAAAGATGAAACTGGCTGCGGTCCAAAACAGTAAGATGATGGATTTTTGTTTTGGCTTCATATTTCTGCATCACACTGAGCATCCCCATTGGTATGAGCCTGGAATCTCCTGAGGGCTCTGCTGGTCACCGAAATGTTTCTGACGGTTAAAACATTGGGCAGTAGAATCAGGAGAAATCAGAGAGCTGGAGTTAGAATGTCCTGCCGGAACTTGATTGTTACATCACCACACCCGGGGATGTTACCCAGGTAATATCGAGCTTTGAGGATACAATGATAAAAATGCTATTTTAAAAGCTTAGCGCAGTCACTGTTCCCAAAATCACAGCAGCCGTTTTCTCACTGCAAGGTATACTTTTCAGCTTCTTGGAACAAATGGCCACAAATCGATCGAAGGTGAAAGTGAGGGTGAACTAAAAACAACAGCAGCCAGTGGCTGCACAAAGCTGGACAGCGTGGATAATACACACGGTGATGGAGTAAAGAAAATAAAACTGTTCCCGACAAACAATGGGGACGTGTATCAATATAAAGTCGAGGATAATAACCAGTATATCCATCACTGCCATGCCCTCCAGGTAAGGTCTGACAATGTATAAACGAAGATGCAGATCGTCAATATGTTAACTGCGAGAAACGAATACAAAACATTATCAATCAGCTTGGAGGAAATATGACGAGTTTGATTGAGGGGCCCGTGAAACTTTCAAATATGTCACTGTATTCTGAGATTTATTAAAATAATTGGCGATTTATTAAAATAACAAATGGGAAGATTTGAATTACTGACAAAAATGTATCATGAAACATAAGAACCCCTCCCTGCACAAACACACCAAGACACATCCATAAGAACAGATGGTTTCTAGAACATTCCCAGAGACTCGATCATTAGGAAGCAAACACGATTTCTAATACGGTTTGAAAACATTGTTGTCCTGAACGATTCTCTCCCGGTTCCTTGAAGACAAACGGACGCTGGAAATTTCTATCTTTCAGTTTAGCTTGCGGTCGATCCTGTGTCGTGATGAAATGTAAATGAAGGGAAAACGTTAACAACCTGAGGGGACTTCGGAACAATGTTGCCTTCTCCCAAGAACTGGATGTCTTCCCTAGGGATCTTATCTTTTGTTCATTTCATTGACATTCGGATGTTCAAAAATAATGTCAGGGATAGAAGGTTCCGGAAAATGTTAGTTATAGAATGTTCCGAAGAATGTCAGTTACAGAATGTTCCAGTGAATATCAGTTATAGAATGTTCTGGGGGACGTCGATTGCAGAATTTTCCCGGGAATTTCGGGTGTATAATTTTTTGGAGTAATGTTGGTTTCAGAATGATCCGTCCAATGTACGGCATAGAATGTTCTGGAGAATGACAGTTACACAATGTACTGGGGAAAGTCGGGTATAGAATGTTCTGGAGAATGTCAGTTACAGAATGTTCCTGGGAATGTCTGGTATGTATTTATTTGTATAGAATGTTCCGGAGATTGTCAGGTTTAGAATGTTGGTTATAGAATCTTCCAGGGAATGGCTGTTGTAGAATATTGAGTACAGAATATTACTGGATTGTCAGTTACAGAATGTTGCGGGGAATGATGAGTACAGAATGTGATATCCATTCCTTCATTGACGTACTGTCTGAGTACTTATGTGGGATGTGCTCATATAACTCGGCCAACGTGGTCTATCACACACGCTGTAGACAATGATATCCTGAGGCATAGTAAATTGGCGAGAACGAGAAAAGGCTTCTGAAATGGATGAATGGACCACACCTCCTCCCTCACCTCTATCCAAGGCCCTAAAGGAGCCTTCCATATCCATCGAAATTTTACCTGCACATCCACTAATATCATTTATTGTATCCGTTGCTCCCGATGCGGTCTCCTCTACATTGGAGACTGGGCGCCTCCTAGCAGAGCGCTTTAGAGAACATCTCCGAGACACCCGCACCAATCGCCCAAACCGCCCCGTGGCTCAACATTTCAACTCCCCCTCCCACTCTGCCGAGGATATGGAGGTGCTGGGCCTCCTCCACCCCCGCTCCCTCACCACCAGACGCCTGGAGGAAGAACGCCTCATCTTCCGCCTCGGAACACTTCAACCCCAGGGCATCAATGTGGACTTCAACAGCTTCCTCATTTCCCCTTCCCCCACCTCATCCTAGTTTCAAACTTCCAGTCCCCTTGACTTGTCCGGACTTGTCCGACCTGCCTCGCTCCTTTTCCACCTATCCACTCCACCCTCTCCTCCCTGACCTATCACCTTCATCTCCTACCCCACTCACCCATTGTACTCTATGCTACTTTCTCCCCATCCCCACCCTCCCAAAGCTTATCTCTCCACGCTTCAGGCTCTCTGCATTTATTCCTGATGAAGGGCTTTTTACCAGAAACGTCGATTTTGCTGAAGCTCCTCGGATGATGCCTGAACTGCTGTGCTCTTCCAGCACCAGTGATCCAGAATCCACCACAAAAAAATCGTCCATCAGGAGAATTCCCAACCCGTCAGTGAGCATTTTGGCAGTAAGGCATATTGGGCCTCCAACATTCCGGGGGACCATTCTCCAAGACGGACTTTGGGACAAGCAAAATCACAGAGTGGCTGAGCAGAGTCTGATAGTCAAGTTCGGTCCCGAGGGGGATAGCCCCAACGGGGATCAGGGGTTCATGTCATACTACAGATGACCCCACTGCACTACACATACTCACACTCACATAGGCCCTCTCTCATCAACACACACTCTCTCTCATATGCTCACACATACACTCCCTACAATCACACCATACACGCATCCTCTCACAGACGTATACCCCATTATACATACAAAGACACACACCCTCTCACAGACACTCACGCACCCACACGCGCACACACATTCAGTCTCCTCTGCATGCACACACAAATAGATTTGTGAGGTGAATTTGCATTTGCAGAATTACGCATGATTTTATGAAAAACTATATAAATGCATACAAGGTTTTGTACCTCCCACTTCAGAAATCGAAACAGTCTGAACTTATATTGGAACAAAGACAGTCTTTAACTTCACAACTTCAACGCATTATTCTTAGCTGACATGATGCGCATTGATAAAAGCTATCCTGAGAATACAACTTTAAAGAAAAGTTCTAGGAGTCACAGAGATTTACAGCACGGTAACAGACTCTTCTGTGCAACTCTTCCATGCTGACCAGATATCTGAACGTAAGCTAGTTCCATTTGCCAGCACCTGGCCCACATCCCTCCCAACACTTCCTATTTATATACCCATGCACATGCCTTTTAAATGTACCAGCCTCCAAGACTTCCTCTGGCAGCTTGTTCCATACAGGCATCACACTCTGCGTGAAAACGTTGAACTTTAGATCCACTTTAATATCTTTCCCCTCTCACCATAAAACTATGCCCTCTAGTTCTGGACTGTGCAAACCCAGGGAAGAGTTTTGATTGTTTATCCTATCCATGCACCACACAATTTTATAAAACTCTAAGGTCACCCCTCAACGTTCAGCATTCCCGGGAAAACAGCCGCAGACTATTCAACCTCTCTCTTTCCCTCAAATCCTCCAAATCTGGCAACAAATCGTAAATCTTTTCTGAACCCTTTCAAGTTTCACAACGCCCTTCCGATAGGAAGGAGAATAGAATTGGAAAGGCAGGGACTGATTCGGGATAGTGAACATGGCTTTGTGCGTGGGAAATCATGTACCAAAACTTGATTGAGTTTTTTGATGAAGTAACAAAGAAGATTGATAAGGGCAGAGCAGTAGAAGTTATCTATATGGACTTCAGTGAGGCGTTCGACAAGGTTCCCCATGGGAGACTGATTATCAAGCTTAGATATCATGGAATACAGGAAAAGCTAGCCATTTGGATACAGAACTGGCTCAAAAGT
This sequence comes from Chiloscyllium plagiosum, assembly GCF_004010195.1. Taxonomy (NCBI): domain Eukaryota; kingdom Metazoa; phylum Chordata; class Chondrichthyes; order Orectolobiformes; family Hemiscylliidae; genus Chiloscyllium; species Chiloscyllium plagiosum. Next base: position 81,982,832 of record NC_057717.1, on the reverse strand, counting down.
AGAAGACAGAGGGTCGTGGTGGAGAGTTGTTTTTCAGACGGCAGACCTGTGACCAGTGGAGTGCCACAAGGCTGGATGCTGGGCCTTTCGCTTTTTGTCTTTTACATAAATGATTTGGATGCGAGCATAAGAGGTAGAGTTAGTAAGTTTGCAGATGACTCCAAAATTGGAGGTGTGGTGGACAGCGAAGAGGGTAACCTCAGATTCCAACAAGATCTGGACCAGATGGGCCAATGGGCTGAGAAGTAGCAGAAGGACTTTTATTCAGATAAATGTAAGGTGCTGCATTTTGGGAAAGCAAATCTTAGGAGAACTTATACACTTAATGGTAAGGTCCTCTGGAATGTTGCTGAAAAAAGAGACCTTGGAGTGCAGGTTCATAGCTCCTTGAAAGTGGAGTCGCAGGTAGATGGGATAGTGAAAAAGGCGTTTGGTATGCTTTCCTTTATTTGTCAGAGTATTGAGTACAGGAGTTGCGAGGTAATGTTGCGGCTGTACGGGACATTGGTTAGGCCATTGTTGGAATATTGCGTGGAATTCAGGTCTCCTTCCTATCGGAAAGGTGTTGTGAAACTTGAAAGGGTTCAGAAAAGATTTACAAGGATGTTATCAGGGTTGGACGATCTGAGCTACAGGGAGAGGCTGAACATGTTGGGGCTGTTTTCCTTCAAGCGTCGGAGGCTGAGGGGTGACCTTTTAGAGGTTTTCAAAATTATGAGAGGCATAGATAGGATAAATAGACAAAGTCTTTTCTCTGGGGTCGTGTAGTCCAGAACTAGAGGGCCGAGGTTTAGGGTGAGAGGGGAAAGATATTAAAGTGGACCTAAAATTCAACGTTCTCACGCAGAGTGTGGTGTCTGTATGGATGCGGTGGAGGCTGATAAAATTGCAAAATTTGAGAGGCATTTGGATGGGTATCTGAATAATAAGGGTTTGGAGAGATATGAGGCGGGTACTGGCAGATGGGACTAGATTGTGTTTTGATATCTGGTCGGCATGGATGGGTTGGACAGAAGGGTCTGTTTCCATGCTGTACACCTCTACGACTCTTTGACTCTAATTTGATTGCGTTTTTTGAAGAGTTGACAAAGAAGATTGATGAAGGCAGTGTGGCAGACATTTCAATATGGACTTCAGCAAGGTGTTCATAAGGTTCCAATGGGTAGGTAGAAGGGGAAGACGCATGGGATACAAGGGAAGTTAGCCAATTTGATTCACATTTGACTTGAAGGGAGAGGGTTGTTTCTCAGAATAGAGGTCTGGGGCGAGTGGTGTGCAACAATAGTCAGGACTGACTTCACTGCATTTGATCATTTATATCTAGGATTTGGATATGAATATTGGAGGCATGTTTCGTAAGTTTTCTGATGACATCAACATGGTAATGTCGTGGACAGTCAAGATGATTACCATAGAGTAGGTAATGAAATGTGCCAACGGGACAAGGATAAACGTGATGTTCTGCATTTTGGAAAGTCAACTCAGGGCATGGATCGTACTCTTAATGTTAAGATCCTGGCGAGTGTTACTTAATAAAGAGAATAGGGTTGAAGGCGCATAGTTCCTTGTAAGTAGAGTCACAATTGGACAGGTCAGGGATGAAAGCGTTTGACACGCTTGCACTATTGGATCAGAGCATTGAGTATAGGAGTTGGGGATGGCATGTTGCTTTTGTATAGGACGTTGGTGAGGCCACTTTAAGAATCCTGCACGCAATTCGGTTGGCTTCATATGCTGTTATATATGACAGGGTGTAGACAAGATTGACAAGGACGTTTCAGGACAGGAGGTTTTGAGCGACAGTGACAGCGTAAATATGCAGAAATTTATCCCCTTGGATTATCGAAGACTTGGGAGGGGTGATATTGTAATAGTTTATAAAATCATGAGAATAACGAGTTACCCAAGATAGTGGAGTTCAAGAACGTATGGTGTGAGTTGAAGGTGAGAAGGAAATGATTTAGAGGGTACATTAATGACAACTGTTACATGTGGAATTGTGGATGTACGGAAGGTGCTGCCAGAGGAAGTGATGAAAGCAGACTCGACTACTCATATGAAAGGTGTGTGGATAGGAATATGAATAGGAGAATTGTTGGAGAAATTTTTTAAGATGGCGCATGGTCAAATTAGAATATCTGGTCAGCTTGAAGATTGTGGTGCAGGAAAATCACAGCAGGTCAGGCAGAATTCGTGGAGTAGGATCACGTTTCGGGCAGAAGCCCTTAATCAGGAATGAGACTTGTGGGCCGGGCACAGAGAGATAAATGGGAGGGATGTGTAACTGGGTGGGTGGTGAGTGTAGTTGGGAGTAGGACATGTAAATGAAGGTGGGTTAGAGCAGATAGATGGGCCCCAGCTACATTCTACCAAGCCCATCACCCCTCCCATTTATTAGCTTCGATTCATTAAAGTGTAGAAAATGATCCTTCAGCCCAAACCTACCCTCCGAAGATTAACCCACCCGGCCCATTTCCCTCTGGCGAATGCACCTAGCACTGTAGGCAATTTAGCAGAGCCAATTCACCTGAACTGCACATCTTTGGATTGTAGTAGGAAACCGGAGAACAAGGAGATTGCGAAAACTCCACGCAAACATTCACCCGAGGCTGGGATCGAATCCAGGTCTTTGGCGCTGTGAGACAGCAGTGCTAATGACTTAGCCACTGCGCCACCCTTACATCATGTAGCCTCCATCCTACAAGCCTTCATTCCTGATGAAGGTCTTATGCACGACACGTTCCTGTTACTTGGTTGCTCCCTGGTCTGCTGTGCCTTTTTCAGAACCGCACACTCCACTCTGATCTCCAGCATCTGCAGTCCTTTCTTTATTCTATCTGTTCATCATTGATAGGTTCGAGGAAATTGTTTTTTTCAGTGCTGGATGAAATTTTGATTCCATAATTGGGATACAGATAAATTCTACAATAGTCTTTCGAGGGGCAGTTCTCTTCCCCAAATGTTCGTCCTGCCTCAGTGCAAACATTGATGCAAAATTGCATTAGTTAAGTAATTAGCATGCAAAGTCACGGACAATAGGATACAGACAGGAAAGTGGGGCTGAGCCCAGAACCTGATTTGCCATGATCCAAGCGTCTGATGGAGACGGCGCAAGGTGTATAATGAACCACTCCTGCTATCTTCCTCTGTTCCATTCAGCCCCTCAAACATGCAAGAAAGGAGCCGTTGGGGGTCACTTACTCCATAGGCTGGGGCACAAAAAGAGATCAGACCATTTGGCCCTTCAACACTGTCACACATGATTTGAAGTGATGTGGAGAAAGTAATTGGAAAACTCAGTTTATTGTGAAAGAGACCTTCCATTTCTCTTCACAAAGCCTACCCTCTCTGCAACTTTTGAGTCATTTGTTGGGCATGTTGTAGACCGAGTTGCACTGTGATGACATCACTGATACCTCACTCAGAGCTGGCTCACAAAATCCTCTTTTCTCTGTGATTGAAACTTTCAACAACAGAACTTCCAGGAAATCAACTCCCCCTAACTTCCCGGTGAAGGAATATGAGAACATGGCTGCTACTATATCATGACCTACTTATATGGACAAACATGAAGAACACCAGTGTTTGTCTAAGAGTGATTGACACTGATATTAAGGACTGGTTGACTGCAGATGACCTCAAAGTGCGAAACAATATGGAACTGAATGGGAATAAACTCCTCACTAGTTGGAGTCAATTGCACCAACAATGAAGGTGTGTATGGCTCGTGGATGTCAATTTTCCCAGTTCCGTGTCATTCTGCAGGAGATCCTCAGTGTAGCATCCTCTGCACAAACGTCTTCAGCCACTTCTTCAAATTCTTTCCCCAACTAAAAGATCAGATGTGGGGCTGGTCAGTGAAGATCACACAATGTTCAGAACACTATGTTACCTCTTTGCACTTGAAGCACGCTGTTCCACATGCACTCAAACCGAGGCCACATTCAAGCTTGTGCTCTTAAAGTGCATTTAACATTCTTGTAACAGCACTGCTAGACACCGCACAATTCCACAGTTAAAAATGAAGAGTTGAATCAGCACATCACGCTCACTTCACTGGAATATGACGACGCCAGTCAGCCCACTGAAACCTTTGGAAAAAAGGGGAATAGTCAATTAAATCATTCCAGCCTGTTACACAGGAAGAGGATGGACCACAGCAGAGCAGCGCAGCGTTTTTTTTCTTATTTTAAAGGTAAATGTAAAGTTGATCTTTCAGATGCAATGTGACTGGTCACACTACTCAGTGTTCATCAGAACAACATTTACTTTTAAAAAAAAACTATCGCCAAAATGCAACCAAATAAAGAGGAATTTTTAGTAACTTAACTCTATTGGAAAACGTAACAGAATAATGGATACAGTAATTATTATTAATTTCTTTTTCTAACAAAGGAATCTCCAAAAAACACACCCCTTGACAAAAGGAAAATTCTGATACAGATTCTCATGTACAATTCTCCAATCAAAGAGGCAAAAACAAAACATAAAGAGAAAATTCAGAGGGAGAATAGCAGACAGGAAACATTCACTGACAATGTGACTCAGTTGCCCGTGGTACACAGGGAGGAATTTAACGTGTTTTGCTGGCAGTGAGGACGGGCGCAAAATGTATTGTGTGAGGTTTCAAGGAGGCATCTGCCATCTCTGAGAAGATAGACTGTTTTTTTCCATGTAGGTCAGAAGCTGTGGGAATGTTAACTGTTTCAGAAGGAATGTATTGTGGCTGGCGTCGGGTTTGTAAAAAGCATTACATCCATTGCAGGATCACACGCACCAAGTGCACATTAATGTGGGAAAAGTTCATTTGGAGCCTGCACGTCTCTATCAATACGTATGGGGCTCACAGATCCACATAAACTATAAGGAAATCCGAATTAGACTGATGGATTGACTCATTAACTTCAAATCACGCTGGTATTGTTCATATTGATCGTGTCTCGTGCACTCCTGTGGCGTGTAATCTTTGTGCCTTACTCTGTTCAAGTTTTACTAACCCTGTGATCTGCATTTTCTTGCTCACTATGATTTGTCCATCCTGCTCACAAGCAATGTTTTCACTGCACTCAGGTTCACGTCACTATAAATCACATCAATCAGCCCTGAGCAAAACATTGCGTTTTTCAGCCTTTCAATTTCCCTTTGGGAAACAAGTGATCCCAGCCGCCGCTCAAGTTTCATCGTAATCATCTCTTCTTCTCTCACAGCTCTACTGAAAAAACTCGCACTTTCTTCACTCCTTCCGCATGGTACCAATGTCTGTGCCTGCGGTAAGGAGATCATTCCCTACAAACGAGATCAAACCTGCTGAGTATTCGTAATCTGGAATTCATGGCAGCCTACAAACCGACAACCACGCTCAATCAACAATTCACTCGAACAAAAGACACTATACCCAACACGTGCAAGACTAACTTAATTGAAATGATTCCATGCAAAAACTGCACAGAAGGACATACTGGCCAAACAGGCAGACAAGTAGCAATCTACACCAACGAACACAAATGAGCGACGAAACGCCTTGGCCAACTGTCCCTCGTAGCCATACATTCAGATGACAAAACCACAAATTCTACTGGAATAGTGCAATGATCATTGGACAAGCTTGACAGTGGGCAGCCAACGAATTCCTAGACGCATGGCACTTATCCAATGAATACTTATCATGGCATGGCACTTATCAACAAACGCACCAATCCGTACCCAATATATTGGCATCTAAAACTTACAACTGGATCTGGCAACCAGAAGCAGCATGAACGTAAGGAAATAAGTTCCAGAAGACACGGTATAGCAGCGCTTCATGCAAGGCCCAAAACCACTGAAAATGTCACCCACACGAGTTACAAATCTTTGCAGAAACCTTGAACATCAAATCTGTACGCAGTGCCCCAAATACACTCTGATCAAGGAAATACAAATGCATGAAGATCGCTTTACTTATGAAGTTCAATCATTGTGCAGTGAAGGATAGCACACCAAATATGCACTAATTATTTATACACGTGTATGTGCTGTTTTTGGTGACTCATGATGAAGGACGTGCAGGTCTTTTTGAACAGCACTTCCGATCCTCGCACCATTTAATCAATATACAATACTATGGTAACATCCAAATCATTTAACTCCCGTGTAAATTTCTGTGCCCCAAACACTGATTCATGTGATATCTCATGATTAACTGCCTTCTGTCCAGACTAGGGTGCTGCTCTCTGTATTCTCTTCATTAAATAATGCTCAATCTATGTGCCCCACCCCACCTAAATACTGACGAGTCGGTGCAACGTTTAATATACATTTGGATAAGCACAAGAAAAGGAAGCGTTTGGTGGGACAAAGACCAAGCGCAGGCAAGTAAATTTGGGATTATGGTTCTCACGGACTGAATGGATTAAAGGGACTGTTTTCGTGTTGCGTGACTCTATGACACTTTAATTAGCTGTGTTGCCACCTCCCTGTATAATCGGCAATGGGCCCATCTCATGCAGCAACTTACCCAACCTTCAATTCAATTAGATTTTGAATAATTTATCTTTATTAATTCTAACCTCACTGTTTCTCATTTTCATCAAGCACTTTGTCGTGTCAAATTTCTGGAATATTTTCTGTATCTCCGTTTCTGGAGACAGAACCAATCCATTCCCCTCAGCGAGCGGCAGGGATAGCCTACGTCATCTTGTGTATACATCTGCGCACTGCACCTGGAAGTTTTTCTACATGGCACCCACTTCTAATCGGAAAGTTCAACAATTACAATAGTTCAATGAAACTGTCACTTCGTGGTCGCTGACAGCATAGTCCTCTCCCTAGTGGCAGGTAACAGGTTATGTTGAAAGAGGTGACACAAAGCTTTGGCCACCTCATTTTAGAATCAAACTAGCTTCATAGTTTCCAACTGGCAGAAGTCCAGGGAGGGAGAGAAATACTTTTATTATCAAAATATTTGAAACTCGGAGAGTGACCAGAAGAAAACTGCAACCGGAAAGTTTTAGGTGATGGTGGATTTACAAACTACTGAGGCAGAAGTGAAGATTGGCAATATTATGTAGGTAGTCGTGGGCACGTTCAGCGATGGAGAGAATATGAAGAGAAAAATCAACAGAAGCCCAAATTGAACACCGAGGTTGTGAACACATTTGGTATTGGACCTCAAGAAAGAGAGTTTGTGTAGTGCCTCCGACATGGATTCTTAGAATAGCTGGTTTTGGAGCCTACGAGGGAGAAGGCAATTCTGGATCTGTTATTGTGGAGCGAACCAGAATTGATCAGGGATCTCGAAGTGAAGGAGCCATTGGGAAGTAGTGACCATAATACAATAAGCTTCAATCTGCAATTTGAGAGGGAGAGGGTACAATCGGAAGTGACAATATTTCAGTTGAATAAAGGGAACTATGGAGCTATGAGGGAGGAGCTGGCCAAAGTTCAATGGTGCAATACCTTAGCAGGGATGACAGTGGAGGAACAATGGCAGATATTTCTGTGTATAATGCAGAAGATGCAGGATCAGTTCATCACAAAACAGAAGAAAGATCCGAGGAGGAGGCATGGGTGGCCGTGGCTGTCGAGGCAAATTAAGAAACATATAAAGTTAAAAGAGTAAAAGTACAACATAGCAAAGATGAATGGAAAAACGGAGGACTGAACCTTTTAAAGAACAACAGAGGATTGCTAAGAAGGAAATACGCAGAGGAAAAATGAGGTACGAAGGTAAACTGGCCAAAAATATAAAGGAGGATAATAAAAGCTTTTTAGGAATGTGAAAGGCAAAAAACTGGTTAAGACTAAAATTGGGCCCTTGAAGACAAAAACAGGGGAATATATTACGGGGAACAATTAAATAGCAGAAGAATTGAATTGGTACTTCAGATCTGTGTTCACTGGGTAAGACACAAGCAATCTCCCTGAGGTAACAGTGGCTGAAGACCTGAACTTAAGGGAATTTATATTTGCCAGGAATTGGTGTTGGAGAGATTGTTAGGTCTGAAGGTTGATAAGTCCCCGTGGCCTGATGGTCTACATCCCAGGGTATTGACAGTGATGGCTCGAGAAATCATGGATGCGTTGGTAATTATTTTCCAGAGTTCGATAGATTCGGGATCAGTTTCTGCGGATTGGAGGGTGGCTAATGTTGTACCACGTTTTAAGAAAGGTGGGTGAGAAAAAGCAGGAAATAATAGACCAGTTAGTCTGACCTCAGTGGTGGGAAAGATGCTGGAGTTTATTATAATGTATGAAATTACGGCACAACTGGATAGTAGTAACAGGATAGGTCAGAGTCAGCATGCATTTATGAAGGGAAAATCATGCTTGACGAATCTTCTTGAATTTTTTGAGGATGTAACTCTGAAAGTGGGCGAGGGAGATCCAGTAGATGTAGTGTACATGGACTTTCAGAAAGCTTTTGATAAATTCCCACATAGGAGGTTAGTGAGCAAAATTAGTGTACATGGAATTGTGGGCAAAGTACTAGCTTGAATTGAAAGTTGGTTGGCTGACAGCAAACAAAGAGTAGTGATAAACGGCTTCATTTCGGAATGGCAGGCAGTGACCAGTATGGTACCGCAGGGATCAGTGCTTGGACCGCAGCTTTTTACAATATATATTAATGATATAGAAGATGGTATTAGTAATAACATTAGCAGATTTGCTGATGATACTAAGCTGGGGAGCAGGGTGAAATGTGAGGGCGATGTTTGGAGATTACAGGGTGACCTGGACAGGTTAGGTGAGTGGTCAGATGCATGGCAGATGCAATGTGGATAAATGTATGGTTATCCACTTTGGTGGCAAGAACATGAAGGCAGATTACTACCGAAATGGAATCAATTTAGGTAAAGGGGTAGTACAAAGAGATCTGGATGTTCTTGTACACCAGTCAATGAAGGTAAGCATGCAGTTAAAGCAGGTAGTGAAGAAGGCTAATACCATGCTGGCCTTCATAACAAGAGGGATTGAGTATAGAAGCAAAGAGGTTCTTTTGCAGCTGTACAGGGCCCTGGTGAGACCACACCTGGAGTATTATGTGCAGTTCTGGTCTCCACGTCTGAGGAAAGACATTCTAGCTATTGAGGGAGTGCAGCGTATGTTCACGAGGTAAATTCCTGTAATGGCGGGACTATCTTACGCAGAAAGACTGTAGCGACTGGGCTTGTATAGCCTTGAACTTAGAAGACTGAGAGGGGATCTGATTTAAACATGTAAGATTATTAAAGGATTGGACACTCTGTAGGCACAAAGCAAGTTTCCGCTGATGGGTGAGTGCCGAAGCAGAGGACACAGCTTAAAAATACGAGATAGACCATTTCGGAAAGAGATGAGGAGAAACTTCTTCACCCAGCGACTGATGGGTGTGTGGAATGCTCTGCCCCAGAGGGCAGTGGATGCCCAGTCTCTGGATTCATTTAAGAAAGAGTTGGATAGAGCTCTCAAGGATAGTGGAGTAAAGGGTTATGGAGATAAGGCAGGAACAGGATACTGATTAAGGATGATCAGCGAAGATCATATTGAATGGTGATGAATGCTCGAAGGGCAAAATGGCCTACTCCTCCACACATTGTCTATTGTCTATTGTCTATTTGTTCCACTTCAGGTGTGTGCATGGAAAGGGCATAACTTGCATGGAATTGGAATGGACTTTGTGATGGAAAACAAATGCAATAGCTTACATTTTTTACAAATATAGAGAATAAATAAAGCGATGACATTCAGAATAGTCGACAGAATTAATAAATGGACAGGGATAGACTTAGCAGGAACAGCACCAAAACAGAGAAAGCGACCTTTTACTGTTTGAATGATAACAGTTCAAATTTTCTCCGAAATTTTAACCATAACCAATACTTGGAAATATAGTGCGGTGCTGTTTGTCATATCGCCCATTTCCAATTACTCCAGCAATGTTAGAGGTAAAGGCGAAAGGTGATACTTTCTCTTCACTGGCTCGAGTACTATGCTGTGTTATCCACATGCAATACTCCATGTACTTGCGTTACTAAGAGCCAATCGAGAGATTGTTACGACATAGACATTTCCTGTATTACAGCAGCTGTCAGTTTTAACACTGTGTCTGGACAAAACTGCCCTGAAGACACACAGAAAGTGTGTATTTCTGATGAACTTCCCTTTAATTGCTTTAAGAAGGAAACATTATCTCTTTAACAAAATGCACTTCAATAATTTGTTTGTAAAGCTGTAAACATCTGCTTGCACGTTTTTATGTTCTTTTTCAGATTTTCTGGCCTTATCCCAAAAATAAATGTTACATTTATAATTACCGTGTTCATTGCGAGTGAAGAGTCAGAGACAGAATGTGCATGGCATTGGTTAAGGAACAGAAAATAATAGCAGACATTGGCTGTGGAGTGAAGTAATACCTCCCAGTTATCAATGTCGTTTTGAAAGACAGAAAAAAGTAAAATACAGGGAGAGAGCAGAATACACTTGCAACAACGAATAGCGAGGGGAATGTGGAGAAAACAGGATAATTCGAAATGGGATGCAGAAAAAATGATTTAATACACACTGTTTAATCATTGTTTTTGCAGATAGACAAGGTTTTGCATTTGTGCACAAGGCCTTCAGAATGATCAACGGAGGCACATTTAATAAAACATGATGAATGTGATGTAGAAAATATATAAAACATTAAAACATTATTTGATCTTGAGTTGATGTCTCCATTCCCGTTTCTTGGGATTCCCTGCTCTTGACCTACTACTTATCAAGATGTATGTTATAAATTCCTGCTCGTGGCATCCCAAACTATTTCAGTTAATTCAATATCTACCTGGAAATAAGTATATTTTCCTCCAGGGTTCTTTCAACAACTGCTGTCTGTCATATAATTTGAGATAAAAGTAGCTGCTTCAGACACTGAATTTGATCATATTACTCTGTTGCATACTAACTGTTCAAAGGATCACAGTACATGGGGATTGCCAAAAGAAATAAGGAAGTTCATCGACTGCTCTCAGTAACCTTTTTTTTTAGTTTATGAGTTTATCGCCTCATCTACATTCTCTGTCTCTTTCTCTCTTTGTACCTAATTAATAAATCCTTCAATCGTTCCCCGTATCCCACCACTTAAAGCTCCCTCTCTCAGTTTATATCTATTGCTAACTCTTAGATGAGAAGTGATTATAATTGAGCAATTTAACATCAAAGACAAGAGGGAATATCTGGCCAGAGTGCACTGGAAGGGGGAGACGAGCCGAGAAGACATTGAAGCTGAAATGGCAGACGTTTCTGGGGATAATTTGGAAGCAAAGCTTCAATTGAACCAAGGATGATGAGATATACTCGGGGAGGAGAATGAAACATTGAGTGATAAGGGAAGTCATAGACAGCAATTAACCAAACGTGCAAAACATACAAAGTGGTGAAGATTATTGGCAATCCAGACGATGAGGAAGCCGTAATACTAGCAGAAGATAATGATTAAAATCAAAAGGGAGAAGATGAAATTGGAAGTTCAGCTTGTTAATAATATAGCAGATATTTGCAAGAGGATTTTAGATAGATAATAGAGAAGAGCAGGAAGCAAAAGGAAACATACGGCTGGAAAATGGGCCTCGAGTACTTGTGGGAAAGAATTAATTGGCAGAGGAGTTGAATACATACTTTTTATCAGTCTTCATGGTGGAAGACGTTAACAGCCAGATCGAACTTCGAGAGAGTCATGTGGCGGAGGTGAGGACAGTGGCGATCACTAAGGAGAAGGTGCTGAGGAAACTGAAAGGTTTCAAGGTTGATAACTCAACCAGATGAGACAAACTCGAGTTCAAATGGTAGCTCACGAGATTGTGGAGGTATTGCTGGTCAGCATTCTGCCATCAAAGGAGTCAGGGAGGGTCCCAGAGGAATGGAAAATATAAGCGACCCCCAGACCCAGTTTAAGGAGAGAGGGATGCAGAAGACAAGACGTTGTAGGTGACCAGGAAGCGTGAAAATGTTGTTAAGAAGTAATAACGCCAGATATTTGATTCATTTCTCATTTTTTCGCAAACACAACAAAGACTTTCTAGGTAAAGCATCATTTCTTTGTACTCTTTCAATCCAGTCTCCTACTATAGCTGCTCACAATGTATTCCCTTTTCCATTGACGACATCAAATAGAGACTGCGTTGAGGAGCATTTCCACTACGGTTGGAGGAATAATCCCGGCCTTCTTACTGCATGAGATTTCAATAACCTGCCTTGCTCTCATGCTGACATTTTAGGCCTGGGCTGCGGCAATGGTCCAGTGGAGCTCAACCCAAGCTCGACTAACACCTCATTTTTCACATTGATACAATAAGGAATATAGGAGTTAATATTCAATTCCATAACTTCACAGCATGACCATGTTCTTCATTATTCACATATCCTCCCTACTAACCTTATGATAATCTTACGTTTTTTGTATCTTTTTTATCTTAATTCAGTAGTGTCCATTGACATTTCCTCTAGAACCGATTTATTCATTCACAACTTAATTTGCACACAATTCATGTCTGTTCCTCTTCCATCACAAACAAAACACTCATTGTCCTTTGTATTAGGCCGCCACACCCTTTGTTTTCCACCATACCTCCTCAACCTCTGTAATAGTATCAAAACGCCAATTTTCAAATCAATTTGATCTATGTTTGAGCGGTGAGTGCCAGGGACAGAAAACTGATGACAAACCGTTAAAGCTACCGCATTTCACAGCTTACATTCCAAGCTAATATTTGGAACTAACATTGGACAGAGAGTGCGAAACGATCGCAAAACTAACAGATGAGGTGGAAGTTCGAAGTCTTGCCACATCCAGTCATCAATCGTGATGGACAATTAAGCAAATCTCTGGAGGAGCGGGCTGCCTACCCTCATCCTACATAATGGAGTAGCCCGGCACATACGTGTAAAAGACAAGAATGTAGTAACTGCACCATCCTGCGTGAGAAGTGTTGAGTGGATGATCCACGTCACCCCCGTCATTATATTCACAGAATTCCAGATACGAATCTACAATCGATTCAATTCACTGCACGAGACATGAAGGAACAGCTGAACACAGTAGATACGATAAATGCAAAATGCCCTGACACGATTCCTGCAATAAGACTGAAGACTTGTGCTGCATAACAATTCGTGTCAATGAGGAAGTTGTTTCATTCCAGCTCAAAATCTGACATCTACCTGTTAATGTGGAAAATGGCTCGGTTCTGTCCAGTCCCCTAAAAGGAAAATATTACAATGTAACTAATTACCATACCCTCAGTCCCATTACGACAGTCAAATTGGTCGGAGATCTTTTTGACAAGAGCTGTCAACCAGCATAGAAATAACCTGCTCAGTTTGGTTTTCGACAAGTCTCGATGTGCGATGGTGCTGCTGTGGAAATGCAACTGGATTACTAACCCAGATCAGTGTAATGCTCTGGCAGCAGGTGGAAGTCAAAGACGATTAAATATCGCACGCAAAAATCTTGTGTCAGTAATGTTGACTGTGAAAACATTATCGATTGTTAACACCAATTTGCTTCAGCAACACAGGAAGCAAAACCCGAGTGTTTTCCTCGTCTGACCTAACTGTGACTAAAGAAAGACAGACACAAACGTGAGAAAATCATCAATGTTCTCTGAAATGACGAAGCAAGACTATCAATTGTAAAAAAAAAAATGCGACAAGGCCTTCAGGGTTAAAACCAGACAGAACACCCGTCACAAGCCTCAGTATCACAAAACTGAATGGGAAGCATTGCCCAGTCACCACTGTAGAGACCTCCTCACTAACAGCTGAGAGCTTTTGACAACATGTACAGAGCTTTTCCACAGACCACACAGCGACATCAGAAACCATTAGGCCATTCAACACATCGAGCCCACTGCATTCCAGTTCACGGCCAAACATCTCCCGAATGCAATTTTCCCACACAATGTACATATCCCTTAATGTGATTGACCATCGGAAATTATGAAATAGAAACTGCAGTAGTTTATTTGGTGCATCAAATATCCTCCCCAATTCTTTAACACAATGGCTGATCCTCTGTCTCTCCACCATACTCCTGATCTCTCCGCATCCCTTAAGTGGTTAGAAAGCCGTATTTATGTTCAGTGCCTTTTCTTCCACAGCCTTCACGTTGCAGAGAATTCTTTAGGTTCACCAGTCTATGAGTGCAGACATTAATTCTCATCTCAATTCTTAGTGGCCTGCGTGTACCTAATACTGTGGCCCTTGCTTTAACATCCCAGCCAGGGCAATTATCATTCTTGTCCAAATCTGTCAGGCCCTGTCAGAGTGTTATGCATTTCACTGAGATCTGCTCTCATTTTGCTAAACCCCATGGAATTTAGGCCTCGTCGACACAAACATGAAGCCTGTCATCCCAGAGATCAGTCTGGTCATCCTTTACTGCACTCCCTCAAATTCAGTTTTGTTTTCCCCCTTATTGGGTACGGAGACTAAAACAGCACACAGTGCTGCACAATGTTTGAGATGAGGACTCAGCAAGATCCTGTATAGTCGCAGTAATGGATTATCACTGCTATACTCAAACCCACTTGCAATGACGATTAACACAGCAGTTATATCCTTGGTTGCTTTCTGGTCCTGAAACATTGCTTTTACTGGTGTACAAGCAGATCCAGATCCTTTCCAATGTTGCATCTCCCCATTCGGTGGGTCTATGTGTGCCAATACCGTTCCCAATATTGGGTTCTGGCTTCCAAACTCGCTACCCTTCATGGAACTCGGAGGTCTGTGCAGTAGGAAACAAAAAGAATTCGGGAATGTAGGTCCATTTATCGATCAAAATTTCCCAACCAACTCCTTTTCAAATAGTAGGTTGCCATTCTATTTTCACCACCAAAATTCATAAAGTCATATCTATCCACATTGTTCTTCATCTGCCTTCTAATTGCCCATTCACTCCCCTTGTTTCAATCAACATGGAGATTATTACATCCTTCTCACTCACACACAATCCCAGTTTACCAGAATGCTTCTAAACATTGCATTTGATTCCGTTAACCAAATGTTTGATTGGTATTGTGAGCAGCTGAAATCCAACCACCCATCCTTGTGATACACCATTAGCTTTCCACTCCAAAAACACCCATTTTACCAAAATTGTTGTTTCCTGTCATATCTTCCGTTATAACACAATGTCCACATATTTTCTCCAATCCCATATGATTTTACTTCACACATTATGCTTGGGGCTCTATCAAACATCTTTCCGAAATTCCAAATGCATTGAATCGAATGTTGTTCCATAATCTATCTACCAGTTGATTTCTCAAGTATGATGCCACTTTCTACTCCCGTTAATTTCAGTCTCACTAATTTCTCCAGATACGTGCATTTACTAATTTCATTGTAATTCATTTTTTCAGCAGACTTAGACTTTCTGCTATTGCTGGCTTGTCTTTTTTAAAAATGCCATTTGTTTCTCTGAAGACAAAATTTAAGTAATTGTTTCATAGTTCTGCCATTTCCATTTTCTCCATTCTCCATTCTCTGGTTTCACACTGTGAGGAAGAAGCACTTGGTTTCCTAACTTACCCACTGACATACATTTAGAAGCTAGTACAGTTAACTCTAATAACCCTTGTTCATGCACTGTCCACAAACCATTATGACGTGTCTTAATCAACTCAGTGATTCCCCTTCGACAGCCATACATCACACGAGCATAGAACCTGGCGAACATAAATACAGCA
>NC_057717.1:81954136-81966643 GCF_004010195.1 Chiloscyllium plagiosum | reverse complement strand
ACTGGCAAAGGAAGCACATTTTTTCCTCAGGTTCCTGCTTCAGAGCCGCCTGCTCCTCTGCTGGAAATTTCCACCATTTTATTCACACTCACTGCGAGATTTCATCATCCATTCCTGTGAAATCTACTTTCTTACTTTGCATCATTGTCCCTTCCAATCAAGAACCTAAACAAATTCATTGAGAAATCTCTGTTTATTTTCAGCTTGCGACCTAGAATCAGACGAGATGAATGACAGTTTTATTACCCCTTCATTGCAACACAGCGCCTCAAAATGAGTCGCTGTTAACATCAACCTGTTCTGCACCTTCCTGCAGTATATCGACTGAACATCGGATAATTACTGCACGGCTTTCCTCACATTGAAACACAGGGCGATAATGAATTTTTGGGAAACTTGTAGAGAGAAATATTGCTGTTGAAGGTAGTAATGGAGAGAAGCAGATGCACAAGAGTGTGTACCACTCAGGTCGCAAGGGTTACTATCACCACACTGGCGGTCCCTGCGAAGGAGTCTGAGTTTGTATCGCCCAGATCTGGATAAAATTCCCAGTCATTAATTGAAGATTTATTTGTCTTCTGGTGAATTATCCGAATGAAACTGATTTGCTCGTTTAACACAGAACACTAACCTGCATCCTGCTGGAGTCAGTCCAGAGATTGTTTGAATGCACCGAGAAACACAATAGCAGCTGACACACAGGAAACCGATCCACGCGCACACCCCTCCAAGGATCTCACACTTTCTGAGTTGAAAAAATCTCGCTGGTTGCTTCAATGTTGCTAGATCGAAATCCTGGAATTCCCTGCCCCACGGCATTGTGGCTGTGTCACCATGCTAAGGACTTCAAATGTTCAGGAAAGTAAAACATCCCCTCCATCTCTGTGGTACTTAGTGATTTGCAGTGAATACTATCCAATTAAGTGACAATGATTTCCCAGAAATACGTTTTTAAAATGACAGTTTCCAGTCGGACTCCTGCAATTGGTTAGGAATAAGTTGAGAAGCGCAGCAGAGCAGTGACATAAAAGTGAACGGCAATGCTGACTGGGAGGCATGAGGCAGGATTTCAGCGTGGACCAGTTGGTGCAAGGCTCAATGTCGGTGCAAAAGGGTCAGCCTTTACTGCCCAATCACACACCACTCCTGGTCAATTCTCCAGAATGAGTTTGTTCCTCGTTGTATGAGGCTCCCTTTGTACGTGTTAAAACGGTTAAAGTGCCCCGGGAGGATGACCACATTCTCTTTACCCTGTCAATTAAAACAGGGTTAAATGTCAGTATGTAACTACTGCAAGAACAGATTATCTTTTTCTGTGCATTTTCAGTGGAGAATGTTCAGCTGTGTACTGTCTGTTTTTGAAAAAGCGGTTTGTTTTGGATTTCTCATGATCAACATTGATCCAGGCAACGTCTCCGAGTTAATGAGATCGAGTGGTTATCCCGCACATTGAAGGGGACAACGCAGCCTGCTGCCATTAGTGATATGCCCGTCGATGGTTTTGCCCCCCATCAGTAAATTTTGTTTCCTGCTACTTCAACTTGGAGATTTACTTTCCCATAAGCACTTCTCCTTCTCATCCTCTTTCTTTCTCACTCCTTCATTGCCAGTTTGGTAGCAATAACGAGCTGAGTCTGGAGACACTGCAGAATTGTCGGGAATGTTGTGGCAATGGCACATACAACACGAGCTGATCACCCTCGTTCTCTGCTATCACAGATCATTCGTTTTACACCAATAGTAAAGATATCGTTGTAATCCAATGATTGCAGGTTTTTTTCTCTCGTTGTTTATGAATTATATTTGGAATTTTAAAAGCTCATAATAAAATAATATATTGTGAGAAGAAATGCTTCCTCACCTCAGGTTGAAGTGACAGACACCTTATCCGGAGCATGTGAGACCAGTTCTACATAGTCGAGCCAGAGGACAGAAGTCTCTCAGCAGCTCCACTCTTAAACTGTCTCTGAATGTCAGACTTTACAAAGAGCAGAAATATGAAATAACGTGTATTGACACATATGGAGTCAGCGAATATGACTGAGGGTGAGATGGACACAGACAGACAAAGAGAGAGAGATAGACACACATATTGAGGTATACACTGAAATGACTATTTCTACATTCGACATGGTTGCAAAATGACAAAAAAGGTAATCATTTCAGCACAGCCTTTCACGACCTCAGTACAACGGAAGCAATATTACGTACAATAAAGTCATTTTGAACTTGTAAAGGTAACGGTTGTTAGCTAATGAGGAATGTTGATAAATATGCTGACATCACATATAACACTGATCATTTCCCCGGCATTGCAATATAGAAATATATAACGAACTGGTTCTGTACATCTGAAACGTTAACTCTGTTTCTCGCCACATAGGATGACAGGCCTGCTAAGATTCTCTATCATTCCCTGTTTTGCTTCAGATTCTTTGCTTTATGTGAAGCTGAATAATGTTTGGGACAAAACCCATTTCCTGACCAAGCACTGAAGTCAGGCTGTCGCTATGAGAAGGCCAAATCTGATGCACTAGACCACCAGGCAGGCCAAATGTGATGCACTGGACCACCAGGCAGCTCCATATCTTTCTTTAAGGGCACTACTTTTGCATTTTCTTTTCGGATCATTTTCACTGCTTTTTTTCAGCTTTTGCCTGTCTTCCAGTTGTTACAGCGTGGAAAAAGATCATACTTCCCATCGTGCTCTGTGTCTCATACACATCCGTCCATTCTCGTCCCAGTTTCCAGTATTTGGCCTATACCTTCCATGTCCTGACATTTCTCGTTCAAATGACAATGAGATTCTCCCTATGATCCTAAATGACACAACAATGGACCTGAAGTTTGACATGGTCACATGGCCATTTCACTTTATAAAATGTTGGGAGCAGCTCAAAAGAGTTCCAAATTCTAATTCTCTGGTTTCAATGCGGACTGTGATTAGCAATGCCGATTTAAAATGTTTGTATATCAGTTCGCTGCTGTTTAGTCAGAGTTTGGCTCTTAACCTGCAGAAAATAAAGCTTTGACATTAGATCTCTGTCGAGTTGGAGCTCAAACCACGAGAAACTTTGCGTCTGATTTTGTTCTTCAGTGAGGCTGTTGTTTGTATACGCCTGTGGACATGCGGACTGTAACAGCACTCAGCGTGAGTAGCCTCGCAAGCCACTGTGGGAATAAAACTCTCTCACTCAACGTTGAGCCATTCCCATGTGGAACAACAACTTGAGCAAGGTGTCGAATGGAATCATTGACTGATATTTCGAAAAGCCATATCCATTTACGAAGTGTTATGTTGATAAATGTTTATTCAGCGTGAATTACATATCTAACTATTAATTAACTCCAGAGGACAAGGGAATAAATGTTTATGGAAAATATTCCTGCGTGAATTCACATTGACATCAATTAGATCAAATTCCTTCAGAAATCTATCACCAACCCAACACACCTCATTGTGTTCGGTAATCTGCCAATTTGTTTCCAATGTGGAATGGACAAACTTGTGATCGTCCTAACAAGAGTTCGTGTATTGACAATGTCTATTAGAGAACAGAAATAAAAAGCATAATTTAATGAGGCAGAGCCTCATCCCACCCATAAATGATCGACTCTGTGTCAATAACAGTAACGTAGCTTTTTAGACATACTTTGTACAGTTTTCGACTTTTGAATCTAATGTGTTAAGTTTCCCAAATACTGGCAAAATGCCTGAAATGCTTACTCCATCTCAAGGGAGATTGTTGCGAGCCAATGTTTCAGTAACTTCTTTTTTCTGTACACTGAAATTTCTCAACAGAGGCCGGTATCCCATGACCCAGATTCTGATCATTGCAAGAGCATAACACATCACATAATTTCTACTTTCTCAGAACCAGCTCTCACAGTGAAAAGGGCCTCTCACACTGTAATTGTGTCTGCCAGCCAAGAATCCCTAGCAGGATCAGATCAACTCATAGCCTATGAATTCCAACCGGCTGTAGTCGTTTTAATCCATACAAGTCAATTATCTGAAGCTGTTCAAACATAGAAAAATCTCATAAGCAAACCCTTGGAAAAAAGCTCATCAGTTGCAATGATTGCCTCACTTCCAAATTGACAAACTCAATTTTTAACTGCAGCAAAACGAGATAGAGAGAGAGAGAGAGAAAGAGAGAGATAGAGAGACTTGTAGCCTGTACCGACAAGAGGGAATGAAAGCTAAAACTAAAACTGCGATTTTGTGTGTGACCTGACACAATTAGGCTTATTCGCCAGTTTCAAAATAAATACAATGGCTCAGAAACTGGCATTTGTGAAGCATGATCATTTCCTGGCATGTGTGTGGCGCGAACCGTGGTAGCCAAATATCAATTCCAGCTTAGATCTTATCCAGACTTTGCTTCATTTCGGCATAGATTGCTTCAGTATGTGCAAAAACAATCGATACATAATAAGACCTTGTTGAACCTTCGCAGGAATATTAATTCTTATCTGCTAAATATGGAAATACATGTGGTGAAATCAGGCAATGATGTTGTGAGCACAAGAAGTAAGTGCCTTTCAGTTTGTAATGTGAAACAGTAAGCGCTAGGCCTCTTGCCATATTGATTTTGCTAGAATGGTGCTGAAATCTCTGCTCCCTAAATAGTGGTTAAACAGCATTGAGCACCTTCAGCTGTTGTTTTTTTATTTATTGTTGTTGCATTAAACAAAATCAAAATAAGTGGGTGGAGTCAGGCTCACCGAGACCCAGGGCTTTCGTTCTCCCTTCAGTTTAATTTGGGGTGGGATTTGGAGAGAGATTGAAACTGATAGACACAGATATGTCCCCTCTCCTGAACAAAATAAAACTTGCGTACTCTACCTGCTGCGAGAGAGTTTTTTTTCGGTTTTCCTTTCTCCATAACTGGAGATAGCAGACATATTAAAAAATATCAGTGTTTATGAGATCACAAAACAGACAATATCGGAAAACCCCAACAGGGTTGACAACATATCCAGAGTGAAACCAAAGTTAACGTTGCAGATCCAGTCACACACTTTCAGTTCTCATATATTTTTGTGATGCTGCTACATTTGAACAGTCGATGATTAATAGTGAAACAATGCATTTGTTTGGTTAGACTTTAAATGAAGTTAAAGTGATGCCAATTC
Organism: Chiloscyllium plagiosum; assembly: GCF_004010195.1. Taxonomy (NCBI): domain Eukaryota; kingdom Metazoa; phylum Chordata; class Chondrichthyes; order Orectolobiformes; family Hemiscylliidae; genus Chiloscyllium; species Chiloscyllium plagiosum. Next base: position 81,961,504 of record NC_057717.1, on the reverse strand, counting down.
TGTATTGTTTGCTGTATGTTACCTGTTTTGAACGTTAAACATTGCACTTTTCCTGTGTCTTTAAATCAATAAAGTTTAGGGTCGGGGTTCTCTTTTTGATATGGTTTTAAGAGATTTGGCCCAGTTCATAACATTTGCCGCAGCTTTAACTAGACTCCCATCTTGATGTTACAATTTAACTAAATATGCATCGGACAAAAGGTTCAAAATCTAAATGAGCAACTGCAGGAAGAGAATGCAATTTGTCTGGATCCGTGATTGAGTTCTCTACATACTACAAATAAAACAGCAACGTTTTTAAATGATTTTGTTTTTAAATGTGCAGCCTCTGTAAAACAAATTATAAACAGCTCGAGAAACCCGTGAAGTCTGGCAGCATCTTTGTAGAAAGCAGAGCTAAATTTCGAGTCCTGGGAATCTTCATTAGAACACTCTGTAAAATAAATGGAGACAATGAAGCGGAGACGAAAGACTTGGGAATATGGGATGGCGTTTTTACAGAGTGCAGGGTGAGATGAGGCGTAGTCTAGATAGCTGTGGCAGTCGGTCGGTTTATAGTAAAATTCCTTCGTCTCCGCCGCATCTGCTCCCAGGAGGACCAGTTCCAATACCGTACAACTCAAATGGCTTCCTTCTACAAAGACCGCAATTTCCTCCCAGTCGTGATCGACGATGCCCTCCACCGCATCTCCTCCACTTCCCGCTCCTCCGCCCTTGAGCCCCGCCCCTCCAATCGCCACCAGGACAGAACCCCACTGGTACTCACCTACCACCCCACCAACCTCCATATGCATCATATCATCTGTCGTCATTTCCTCCGCCTCCAAACGGACCCCACCACCAGGGATATATTTCCCTCCCCTCTCCATCAGCGTTCCGAAAAGATCACTCCCTCTGTGACTCCCTCGTCAGGTCCACAACCCGCCACCAAACCAACCTCCACTCCCGGCACCTTCCCCTGCAACCGCAAGAAATGCAAAACTTGCGCCCACACCTCCCCCTGTACTTTCCTCCAAGGCCCCAAGGGATCCTTCCATATCCGCCACAAATTCACGTGCACCTCCACACACATCATTTACTGCATCCACTGCACCCGATGTAGCCTCCTCTATACTGGGGAGACAGGCCACCTACTTGCGGAATGTTTCAGAGAACAGCTCTGGGACACCCGGACCAACCAACCCAATCACCCCGTGGCTCAACACTTCAACTCCCCTCCCACTTCACCAGGGACATGCAGGTCCTTAGACTCCTCCATCGCCAGACCATAGCAACACGACGGCTGGAGGAAGAGCACCTCATCTTCCACCTAGGAACCCTCCAACCACAAGGGATGAACTCAGATTTGTCCAGTTTCCTCATTTCTCCTCCCCCCACCTTGTCACAGTCAAATCCCTCGATCTCAGCACCGCTTTCCTAACCTGCAATCTTCTTCCTGCCCTCTCCGCCCCCACCCCCACTCCGAACTACAACCGTCACCTTGATCTCCTCCCTCCGATCGCATTTTCAACGCCCCTCCCCCAAGTCCCTCCTCCCTACCTTTTATCTTAGCCTGCTGGACACACTTTCCTCATTCCTGAAGAAGGTGCAATGCCCGAAACGTCGGTTCTCCTGCTCCTTGGATGCTTCCTGACCTGCTGCGCTTTGCCAGCAACACATTACAGGTAGGATTTTACTATATTGACTATCAATCTGGTGTTGTATAATATTGTGCATAACTGAGCCTAAAACAAATATGCGGAAGGCATGAAATACGGGGAAAGAACAATCAGATTGTTTTGTAAGCAACGAAGAGAACAGCATCGAGAACATGCAGGGACAGAAATTGATCGGTAAGAAGACAGGTGCGGTGTGGATACTGACCGAGCATGACCAGTTACAGATTAGGAAAGATCAAAGAATGGAAAGATCACACAGACAGAATGGATAAAAACGCAGGAAGAAGCAGTTGAATGTTTGAGAGGAGACTGTATATTGCAAAGTTGAGTTGGAGGGCCAAATCCCAAACGTGAGTGTCTGAGAGAGGTTCACAGCGAGGGATGGAGAATAAATTAGAAGGACATGAAGAGAATAAATGTTACTGAGATGTTTGGAAGAAGCTGTGAAATTAAGAACCCATGCACAATAATTCATGGGAAAATCTGTGTTTTGTTTCCTTTTACAATATCGTCTTACTGAGTTGATATTTCAAGTTGGCCTCACTTTCTGCAGCTTTTTTCTCTTTCCGTATGTCAGTTTCTTTCATCAATGTGCTACTATTGAGAAGTTTAAATTGCATTTGTGACCAGGCTAGAACAGTTTTTCATAACCCACAACTTTGAACCTGAGCGGAAATAGATGTTGTTCAAACAGAAATCGAGAAAACACCAGTCTGATGGGCTGGAATGTAATTTCATTCCATACCAATCAGCCGTGTGGAATTATTTAACGTTGGCTATGTACCTCTGGTTACTTAGTCACTAACATCAAAGGCCAAGGAGATTAATGATTGATATAGATCTCGAACCATTTACTCGAAGTTCACTTTCATGAAACATTGCTGCAAAATAGCCCTTCACAGATTTACCACTGTGGAACAAGTGCACACCGACCCACCGAAGAGTAACCCACCCAGACCCATTTATCTACTCTGTTACTTTAGATTTACCACTGAACTTTTCACCTAATCTTCACATCCCTTAAAACTATGAACAACTTCGCTTGACCAATTCACCTGACGTTCACGTCTTTGGAATTTGAATGGAAAGACACTCAAACATGGTGAGAAAGTGCAAACTCCGAACAGGCTGTCACCGTAGGCTGCAATTAAACCCGTAGGCTGTGTAACAGCATAGCTAACCACTGAGCCACCACGCCACTAAGTTTGCTTTGCCTTACGTTGTAGGCTCACGTGTTAGAATAGTGGTAGCACTACAAATATCGTAATCTCAGAACATTTAACAATACTGAAACAAAAATCAAATCCATTCACAGCAGGTTAAATTTGAATTCATTGAAAAAATTTCACTTCATGGCGGATTTTCTCCTTGTTTCCTTTAGTGAAAGAAAACAGTTGGCCAACATGTGACTCCGGAAGAGACAAAATATAACACGAAATGCAGATGCTGAAATCCAAGGTAGACAAGCAGGACGCTGAAAGAACAAAGCATGTCACGCAGCATCAGCAGATAGAGATGTCAACCTTTCAGGGTAACACTCATCTCGGCCTGGAGGTGGGTGTAAGTACACCTGCAGATTAAGGGGAGCCGTGGGAGACGGGAGCAGTGTGGTGAGCTAAGGACGGGTGAATTACAAGTGGAGGACATGACGCTGTAGCTCGTTGAGTAACAAGGCAATTGTTTGATTTCTGAAAAAAATTGTTGATTAGTCGAATGGATGGGAGATGTAGAGGCCTGGGACTGGTGTTGATGGATGGGAAGGGAAACTGTTTGAAAGTAGTGAATGCAATTTTGTGTCTCCAGGCTGTCATCTCCACAGGCGGAAGATGAGGTGGTTTTTCCCACAATATGTGGTCTGATTCGCTGTGGCAAAGAACGAGGCTAAGGATGGTCATGTTGGAAAAGTAGTGTGAAAGCGAATTACAATGGACAGTGACTGGGAGATCTGGTCAGAACCTACAGGCCAGGCTAAGATGCTCAGCAAAATGTGGCCTCACTTAACGTTTTGTCGCAGCGATGTATCGAGATCACTGGATACAATAAACTAATTTGAAAGAATTACAGGTGAACATTTATCTCACCGAGATGGTCTTTCTGGGGCCAGGAATGGAGGTGAAGGAGTGTTGGTGCCAACAGGTTTTGATTGTCTTTTAATCGTAGGGGATGGTTGCTTGAGCTTCGCGGATGTTTGTTGGGCATGTGGCTTGAAAGAAATGTGCAATAAAATGATACTTGCGTTATGCAGGATGAGGTGGAGAGAGCAAGATACTCTTTGTGGAGCGGTTTAATTAGAATTGGCAGAAGTGTTTTAGGATGATAGGTTAGATGCGGAGTCTGGTCGGATGCTACGTGAGGACAAAGTTGAACCTATTTTTATGGCGTTTAAAGGGAATTGAGAGTAGTAAATCGGGGTTTGGAGGAGGCGCGCTCGAAGGCTGTTTCGATGGCAGAGGGGTGAATAACACGTTAATCCAAATCGGTGGACATCTGTAAAGTTTGCAAGTGGAATGTCTCCTCATCCAAGTCGATGCCATGTAGTCCCAGAAATTGGGAGAATTCGTTGGGCTTCTTGCAGGGAAGAGGTGTTGTCCACGTAGCGATGAGAGTCTGTGGATTTACAGTTACCATCCGCCTGGAGACTGTACCCAAGATCAACATGGAGAAGTCAGGGCACTGGGGTGTATTTTCCGAGATACACCAACTGTGATTCCAGCAATATGCCTCATTGTAAACTGTCTGGAAGCATTTGTGGGGAACGAATAAAACCTGACACATCATGATACTTCATGCATGAACTATATATAAAATACTTGCAATCCCATTTCAATGATTCTGAAAGACCTGCTTCTATCAAACTCTCTTCACTGCAGTTTCATAACCCTTCCTTTTTTTAGAAACTGACGGTTCGGTTCAAACGTGTTAGAATGTCTTAATTGAATTTTCGCATCCCTCATGCATTCTTGATTTGGAGATACCCGTTTTGGACTGGGGTGTACAATTTTAAAAATCACACAACATCAGGTTACAGTCAAACAGGTTTAATTGGAGGCAAATCAGCTTTCGGAGCGTCGCTCCTACATCAGGTGATGGATTATCACCTAATGAAGGAGCGACGCTCCAAAATCTCGTTTGCTTCCAAATAAACCTGTTGGACTATAACCTGGTGTTGCGTGATTTGTAACCTCATGCATTCTGTTTTGCATACCACAGCCTCTCGTTCCACTTAACATGTCAAAAGGAATCAATTGCCATCAGTCTTGCCCAGCTTTTAAACTGGCGCCAGATCTGATCTAATATTATTGGATATACTGATTAAGGAATCACATTGTCAGTTACATACTTCTCTGCATTTTAATTCAGCCATTCAAATAGATCCCATGCACTTTTAATCATTTACGGTACTGAGTAAATAAATGTTAAGCAATAATTTATCAAAGAATATTCGACAGAAATAGTGACAAAAATATCGTCCTTTGTCATAGAAGGGGCGGAAAATGATAACAATTTCAACCTGGATATTGTTAATTGCGTCCGTGACTCTCCATATAGTCAGAAAGATCAAATAATGTTACTGTCTGTTTAAATTAACCTTCATTTAAGTGTTATCCTGTTCGCTGAAAGTGTTATTTGATACTGTTGGATACACTCATTGATAAAACGTTTCATCCCTTCCTGACGTCACTTCATTCTACTTCAGCCATTCAAACAGAACTCGTGATTTGCTTTCTCAAGGAAATAAATGAAAAGTTATATTTCTTTTGTACCAAAGGAAATTTAACGTAAATGGTGCGCAAGTCATTTTTTTTGCCTCATTGGAGGTGCAGAAAACAAACAAATTATCAAGCTGGATATGTTTATTGTGCCCTTGTCTTCGTGTCTGACCAGAAATATCTGACATTATTTTTCTGTGACTTCCATTTAAACTCAGTAGAGTTGTCATCCTGACCCCTCGTTAACTGTTCTTTGGTTAAATGCATATTTCACTATATCCTGGTCGCTTTCACGCACCTTATAATGAGGTGGGTAGTTGCAATTTGTTTCCGAGATTCATTCCTGCTTATTCCACCTGTTTGTTCTCTCACGACCAGCTTGAGCTTTGCAGCCACCGTTGAATTTCTCTGGCTCACTGGGGCTGTCACCTGTGATCGATTTGTGGCCATTTAATGTGAGAAGCTCGAAAACAATGCACTGCACAGGAAAAAAAAACAACTGAGGTTACAACATAGATCAGAAAGGATCACAGCGCAGTCCATGCCCTTCAGCCCTCGATGTTGCGCCGACCTTTGAAACCCATCTAACCTACACTATTCCATTTACCTTCATATATTTGCATTCAATGACCATTTAAATTCCCTTAAAATTGGGGAGTCGACTACTGTTGCTGGCAGTCCGTTACACGCCCCAACTACTCTCCGAGTAAAGAAACTACCTCTGATATCTGTCCAACACCAATATCCCCTTAATTTAAAGCTACGTCACCTCGTGCTAGCCATCACCATCGAAACAGCAAGGCTCTCCCTGTCTACCCCAACTAACCCACTGGTCTTTTTATGTATCTGAATTAAGTCAATTCTCAACCTTCTTCAATCTCAGAAAAATAGCCTAAAGTCACTCAACCTTTCCTCGTCATATATTCCTCCATACCAGGGAACATTCTTGGAAATCTCCTCTGAACACTTTCCAAAGCTTCCACATCCTTCCTGTAATACAGTCACCAGAAATGTACACAATACTCAAAGTGCGACCGCACCAGATATTTGCGTAGCTGCAGCATGACCTCATGGCTCTGAAACTCAATTACTCTCCCAATAAAAGATAATACACCGTATGCTTTCTCAACTAGTCTATCAACTGGGCTGGCAACTTTCAGCAATCTATGTATCCACAGGTACACTAAAATCTCTCTGTTTATCTACACTGCCAAGAATCCTACCATGAAACCAGTACCCTGCATTCCGGTTACTCCTTCTAAAGTGAGTTAAGTCATATTTTTTCCAACTTAACCTCCATTTGCCAAATCTCAGCCCAGGTATGCAGCTTATCTATCCTCCTCTTTATCCTGCAACACTCTTCGGCGCTATCCACAACCTTACTGATGTTAGTCTCATCCGAAAATATACTAATCCATCCTTCTACGCTCTCATTCATATCATTTGTAAAAAGAACCAACCGCAGTGGCACCAAAACAGATCATAGAGGTGCATCACTACTAACCAAACTCCAGGATGAAGTCTTCCTATGAACCACAACTCTTTGTCTTCTTTCAGCTAGGCAATTTCTAATCCAAATCTCTAAGGCACCCTCAATACGTCACCTCCGTATTTTCTGGAATAGCTTACCGTGGGGAATCTTATGAAACATCTTACTGAAGCCCATATACACCACATCAACCGTTTTACCCTCATCTAACAATTTGGTCACCTTCTCAAAGAATTCAATAAAGATAGTGAGGAACGACCTACCCTCTATAAAACTGTGTTGACAATCAGTAATCAGCGTATTCCTTTCTTGATGATTAGAAATCCTATCTCTTATAATCTTTTCTAACACTTTACCCACAACAGTAGAAAGGAACACCTTTCTATAATTTCCAGGGTGGTCTCCACTCCCCTTCTTAAACAGAAGTAATTAACATTTCCTATCCCACAGTGTTCCGTCATAGTCCTGTGGACAATGACAACATTGTTCTTTCAAATGTGAGTGCACAGGG
>NC_057717.1:81940643-81951807 GCF_004010195.1 Chiloscyllium plagiosum | reverse complement strand
TACAAACAAGTCAGTGTTATGCCTTTTGTGGGCACAAGATTGGAGAGGAATCTGATAGGAAGGATTTATGACTGTTCGTAAAAGCTTGGATGGTGTAGAAATAGTCCGAATGGCTTTTGATTCGAAAGGTGTCACATTGGAAAGGCACTGCAGGTCAGGCCACATCCGAGGAGCAGGGAAATCGACATTTCAGACATCGGCCGGTCATCAAGATTGTGACAGGGAAGGGTGATGAGAGAGATGTCGGTCGGAATGGGTGTTAATGTGAAGGTAGCTGGGAAGAAAATAGGTAGTTGCAGCAGGGAGTTGATCGTGATACATCGGAGCAGAAGGTGGAACGCATAGACGGGAAGGAACATGGGCAGGTAAAACCGTAATGAGAACATGGCAAATTCTGCGTTGATGCCATGTCTTTGGATGTTGCAAGGTGGATGTTGAGGAGTTCTTCCTCCAGGCAACGTATGGCAAACATTTGGAGAAGAAGGACGTCCAGAACTTGCATGTGCTTTACGGTGTGGGAGAGGGAGATGAAGTGGTCGTCTGCAGAGCAGTGGGGTTGGTTGTTGCTTGTTTTCCAGAGATGATATCTAAAGCATTCCGCCAATTCGAGAATATCAGCCTCATTCACTCCCCTCCACAGAGAATCGCGGTTTTCACGAGCCTCAAATGTAGTCCTCCCAAAGGACAAGCCACCATATCGAGATCAATGGACACAGCAGATGAGATATTTGGGTGTGCAAGAAAATGTCTGCTCAATGTGAAAGGATATAGGGACTTGGAAAGAGGTGATGGCGAGGTGTGGGGACAGGTTTTCTATCTCTTGCAGCCGGAAGGGAAATTAACTAGAGTGGAGTGTGGCATTTTGGGGACCGTGGACCAAAGAGAGAGTCGCAGAACGAATAGTCCTGTGTAGAATGCTGAGAGTGGGGACGGAAATATATCTCTGTTGGTGGGGTCTGACAGTCGGTGTGGAAATGGCGGAGGAGAACACTTTTTATTGGTAAATTGGTGGGATGGAATGTGAGGACAATGGGGGGGGTTTTCTGTTGCGTTTAGAGGGTTGTGTTCATGGGCGTGTTAGGGAAGTCTGGATGGTATTGTTGCCCCCGTAGAAAGTGGAAGTTGTTCTCCTTGAAATAGGAGGCCATTTGAGATGTTCGGGCAAGGAAGTGCTCCATCTGGGAGCAAACGCGGCCAGGGCAGAGGAATTGGGATTAAGGCATAGCATTTTCACAGGAGGGGGTGTGGGATGATGAGCAGTTCAAGTAGATGTGGGAGTGGGTAGGATTGAAGTTGACTTCCATTTTGCTGGAAATGGAAATTGAAATGTCCAGGAAGGGAGATACGTGGCTGTGAAGGTAAGGGTGAACTGGAGGTCAGGGCTGTGAAGTTTATGATGTGTTAAAGTCTCCTCAAGAAGCAGAAGCAGGCTCCCACGAAGTCACCAATACAGTGGGGGAGGAACATTTGGGGATTGGTGAAACGTTAACTACTGAAGATGTATTGTTCGACATATCTGCTGAACACGCAGGCATGGCAGGGAAACACATTGGAGCTCATGTCTCCTCTTTTGATCTGAACAAAACGGCAGGATTCGAAGAAGACGTTGCTGAAGGTAAAGACAAGTTCTTCCACTTGAATGAGTGTGCCGTTGGTGGGGGACTGGAAAGGCTTGGTGGGAGATGAAGAAACTGATGGCTTGCATGATTTCACCATGATGGATGGATCTGTGTAGGGAACGGTTGTACATGGTGAAGATGAGGCAATGAACACTGCGAAAAAGAAAGTCATGGAGGAGGGAGAGAGTGTGGGTGGTGACGCGAATGTATTGCGGAGTTATAAGACCAACGGGGTATGGATGCTGTCTAGATATGAGAAAATATGTTCGGTGGGGCAAGAGCGGACACGGACGCTGCATCAACTGGAGCAGTCACGTTTGTGAGTTTTGGGCAAGTGGTAGAACCATCTGGTGTGGGATTTCGGGACGATGAGGTGGGAGGCTGTGGATGGAACATCCCTTGAAATGATAAGGTTGGAATTGTCTGCAAGATCATAGTTTGGTGATAGAGGTTGAGGTCGTGCTCGAGAGAGCAGTCCGAGGAGGATTTCATGGGAATGCATCTGACATCAGCGGTGTAGAGGTCTGACCACCATACTATCACTGTGCTCTCCTTTGTCCCTTGGTTTGATGGTTAATTTGGGTTTTGCAGCGGAAGGGGTTAAGGATTGCGCATAGTGAGTATGAGAGGTTGGAGTGCATGAAAGGAGTAGACAGGTTGAGGAGCTCAATTTAATGTAGGCAGTCGGAGATGAAGTGGGCGTGGCGGCTAACACACCAGCATGGGGTGTTCAGTGGATGGAATGTATTGGCGGCAGGAGACCGGATCCTGCGAAGGTTTGTGGGCGTCTTGATGGTCAAAGTAAGCACAGAGACAGAGACAGCAGAAGAAAAAGATTATGCTGGAACAAGTGTGGAATACGTTGACTCTGGACCATGGTGCAAGAAGATCCGACTTCCACTGAGGACTGAACGAACACTCTCAGTAAGGTGGAGATCTGGGGATGATAAAGAAAAAGTCGACAAAGCGGCAGTTAAGCTGCTAGTAGCGTGATGCAGTTGGGAATGGGACGGAGACTGCCTCAGGAGCGGTCGTGGTCATGGTATCATTTGAGCTGTCATCAAAGGATGTGCTGTTAACGGTAGTGATCGTGGACAGAAGTTGCATTCCCGGCGACGGACTGGATCTTACGTTGTCTTTGGTGGTGGCTGTGGTGATTGTCTTCAGTGGTAGTGGGAATATCTCGGTCGGCAGCAATCAATTAGGCGGAAATGGCGTTATGGGTAGCCTTGGTGGTGTCTTCAGCTTTAGGCAGTGGGCCAACCCGCCTAAAATAATATATATCGCATTCCTACAGTGTGATTGAATTTAGGTCACAGAACTCCCTCCTGATTGGAACTGTGGCTGCTCCAACAGCACATAAAAAGCAACAGTTCAATGAGGCAGCTTGCAACCACCTTATTACGGAGCTATTCAGGAGAGGCAACTAATCCTCTCCAGCCCAGAAGAATAACAGATTGCACCCACAAACAAGTACCTGACAGTACAATGTAAACTTGAGACTCGTATATGTTTTGACAATTGTCTGATAAGCGAGCTTTTCAACTGAATTTGGTGTCATTTAACTGTATTCTCCCATTTTCTGAACTTTTCTTTTAACGATTACACCGGATTTCTCAATCCCTTTATCAGTTCAATATCTTCCGCCTCTTCCAGGTCTCGAGCAGTAAAACGCTTCCCACCCCGCTCGCAGAGCTCTCTCGTTCTCATCTGAATTCATACGTATCTGGTCCTGCCCCAGATCCACTCTTCTGCGAACCATGTCCCCAATCCCATTCTTACACTTCTATTCCAAAACGTTCCCCATCCTGTCCTGCATACCCTTGTCCTTGTCAAGTCTGCAGCGTTGTCCGGTGTTGAAGACTTGTCCACCTTCCTTCCTCATTATTACAGTAGCCGCCTGGTGTGTGATTTTTAATTTTGTACAAGCCTGTCCAACAGCAGCACCTCCAAAGTATGGCTACCTCAAGTATAGGATGAGTCCACGCTGAACACCAGTGAACACCGGAAGGCTGAGTAAGCGAGTTAATATATTGGAGTGGTTGCTTTACCCGAAGCACTATTTATGTAGTGGTTCCCGCCCATCGTCCTCCTTTCACAGATACTAAGCTCTCTGTGCGCCAAATTGGAATAGGTTACTAGTCTATAATTTTCAGTCGTATCTTTGGGAATACAGGAGAGTGGGAATGGTTGTTGGGGCAGTTGATTGCTCCTTCTGTAGAATGGGAGAGGTAAGGATCGCCACTGGTGTCCCCTTTGACTTCAACGGCGGGACGTGCACCCAACACCAGCTTCTTGGAATCTGCTTGAGGCAACTGGTGCTGGAGCTAGATGACGTTTTGATCATTCGGGAGGCTGAGGGGGGAATTGAGATGAGTTACAGGGAGGTATTCACACCTCCGGAACAGGAAAAAGGTACATAGATTACAGTCAGGGGACGGAAAAGGAAAAGGCAGGCGATGCAGGAATCCCCTGTGGACTTCCCCCTCAGAAACAAGTATACCATTTTGTACGCATTTGAGAAGACGATTGACCAGGGGTACCATGCAGCTCAGGTCTCTGGCAGGCAAGCTGTCTCTGCTGCTCTGAAAAGCAGGGTGAGAGAAAGAGACCATTGCTATCTTGGAGTACATAATGTGGGGGACAGATCGGAGATTATGTCGGAACGAGAGTGACTCACATTTTGTGTGATGCCTCCCAGGTCCCAGTGTTTGTGATGTCTCGGATCATCTTTTCAGGACTTTAAGGGGAAGGGGAAAGAAGCCCCATGCTTTGTTCTACACATACACTGACAAAGTAGGTAGGGAATGTGCATGGGATATAAGACAAGATTTTAAGGAAGTTCGCGTGGAAGCTTGGAGCGGGAACAAACTTAGTTTTTATCTCTACTTTGGTACCCATGCCAAGTGCGAGGTAGGCGCGGGATAGAGTGATCCGTTGAGCACGTGGCGACAGGGATGCTGCAGGACGGAAGGTTTTGTATACCTGGATAACTGGAGCTCAACCTGGGCTCAGTGGGACCTCTACAAACGCGATGCACTACATCTGAACAGGAATGGTACCAATAACCTCTTGGGGGAAATAGCAAATACTCTTCTGAACAGTTTACGCGAATGCAGCAGGAGGATGGGAATTTGAATTGCAGATCCAGTGCCAAAGAGGTTAGAAGTAGTAAGGTCATAAATATGTTTTTAAGGTGGCTGGAGTGTACCAGCAAGGAGGAAGATGGATTGAGGAATGTATACTTCAATGCCTGGAGCATTTGGAAACAAGTGGGCGAACCTGCAGCATCGGATGGGACGTGGTATATCGAAATTCTGCCGTTTCGGAACTTGGATAACCCCAGGTTCAGGAGCGGTTGTTGGAGGGTCAGGGGTGTACATGTTTAAGAAGGTGCAGAGAAGGTGATATTGGAAGTTGAGCTTCGGCATTGTTAGTCAAGAAGAGTATTACTGCGGTAATATAGTCTGAGATTAGAAACAGGAAAGGAAAGGTGAAACTGTTTCGAGTTTACTATAGGGTTTTAAAAAGTTATAGAGATTTACAGGAAAGAATTGGAATGATGATCCTGGATCGAAGTAAAAGTAACAGCGTGGTTGTTATGGAGACTTCAACTGGCAAATGTTGACTGGAAACGGTATTCTTCGAGTACAGTTTTTATTTCAGTGTGTTCTGGAGGGTTTCCTGACAAAGTATATAGGTCGGCAGGCAACAGCCGAAGCCACATTCGACATGGTACTGGATAATGATCCCAGCCACGAGTTAGATTTGGACGTAGCTGAGGACTTTGGTGAAAGCGACCACCATTCGGTTACGTTTATTTGTGCGATTGAAATGGAAAGGTATACACCTTTCCATTTACATATTAGCCAGGAAGGACCTAAGCAGAGCACGAATAATAGCAAGAGGGCACATGAGTAGCGTTTTGCAGGTAGAATCAATGAAAACCCTCAAGCTTTCTTTAGTATGTCAGAAATAAAAGAATGACGGGAGGAAGATTACAACCAGCCAAGGACAGTTGGTGGAAGATGTGTACGGAGTGCGAGGAGCGAGAAGAGTAGCTAAATGAATATTTTTCGTTGGCATTAACGCAGGAAAAAGACAATTGATATCGAGCAGACGCTGAGATAGAGGTTTCAGCTGACACGGGATTGAAGTTCACAAGGAGGAAGTGTTTGCAATTCTGGAAAGTATAAATATAGTTTAATTTCCTGTGCCAGGTGGGATTTATCCTTGAATTCTCTGGGAAGCTAGGCAAAGAAACCCAAGGCTTTGCGTTTACATTTATTTCGTCATCATCTACACGAATAGTGCCAGAAGACTGGAGGATAGCAAATGTTATTCCCTTGTTTAAGAAGTGGGGTGGAGTCAACCCTGGTAATCATCGATAAGTGAACCTCACATCAGTTGCTGATAAAGTGTTGGATGATCGATAGCATGGTTTTGTAAAGCACAGTTCGTGCCTCACAAAACATATTGAGTTCTTTGAGAAGGTGACAAAACAGGTGGATTAGAGTAAAGCGGTTGATGTGTGGAATTTAATTTCACTTCAGGGTTTGAAAAGGTGGCCCATGATAGGCCATTGCAGAAAATCTGGAGGTATGGAATTGAAGGTGATTTAGCTGTTTGGATAAGATATTGTCTGGCTGTACGAAGACAGAGAGTGGTGGTTGGTGTTGAAATGCCCATGTTGGAGTTCAGTTACCCGTGGTGTACTGCAAGGCTGTATTTTCAGACTACTGCTGTTGTCCTTGTTATAAATGCCCAGGATGAGGCGAAAGAAGGATTGATGAGGACATTTGCGTACGATACGAACGTTGTGGACAGTGCAGAAGGATTTTGCAGGTTGCAGTTGGACAAAGATGTGACAAATGGATTTTAATGCGGAATATTGCGACATTATTCACTTTGGAAGGAGTAATCCGAATACAGAGTACAAGGTTAATGGTCAGTTTATTGGTAACGTAGAAGTGCACAGAGATCTCGTTGTCCAAGTGTAATTATCCCTGACAGTTGCACACCCAGATTGATAGTGTTGTTAAGAAGGCATATGGTGTGTTTGTTTTATTGATAGAGAGGTTGAGTTTCGGAGTCAGGAGGTCATGTGCAGATGTATTAAACTCTGGTTTGGCCGCACTTGGAGAATTGCATCCATTTCTGGTCGTCGAATTAAATGAAGGATACGGAAGAATTGGGAAGTGTGTTATGAATAGAGTGGCCAGGATGTTACCTGCAATGGAGGGAAGGTCTTATAAGAAAGGCTGAGTGACTTGAGAATGTTTTCATTCGAGAGAGGCATATAAGATCATCAGATAATCAGATAGTGGAGTCATTGGCAGCCTTTTCCCTCGGATTGTGATTGGTGGTTCAAGGGGACATAACTTAAAATTGATGGGAGATAGAAATGGAGAGATGTCAGAAGTGTTTTTTTACTCAGAGAGTAGAAAGTGCATGAAATGACCTGTTTGCAACACTGGCGCACTCGCCAACATTAAGGTCATTTAAAAAGTCATTGTATAAATATACGTATGGTAATGGAATAGTGTGGATGAGAATGACTCCGATTAGTTTCACAGGTCAGCACAACATCAAAGGCCGAAGGGCGTGCATTCTTCTCCAAGCACGAGTAAATCAGGTTTTGTTAGAAACGTCTCCAAGACTTTTCTTACAACTGATGGCTTATGTCTTGCAATTCGTGTATTAAGAAATGACATTGGCTTCAACCGAATGTATTGTTTTCCTTTTTCCATCGAATACTATTGAAATTAGATGTCCAATAATTTAGAAATTTGGCTAGAGGGAAGTCTTATCTCTTCTATTAACTTGGTAAAACGTTTAGAATTATGGTCACTGCTCCCAAACTGCTCCCTCACTGAATCTTGGAAAAGTTGGCCAAGTTCATTCTTCAATAAAAGGCCTCGACCAGCCTCTTCCCTGGTTGGAATCTCACATTTTATTTCAAGCATCCATCCTGTATTAATCTGACCCATTCCACATTTAAGCGGAATGAGGGAGTTATAATTAAATAGCATGTAAATTAAAATCACATACGAGAATACGCTGCATATGTTTTGTTCTGACTGCTTTCCATGATTTGCATACATAACTGTCCACTGCTGACTGAGATTTTAATGGTATAACGCCATCAGAAGACTGTAAGACACAGGAGCAAAAATTAGACCATTCTACCCATCAAGTCTCCTCCACCATTTTATCATGTCTAATAATTTTCTTAACCCTATTCTCCCGCTTTCTCCACATTACAACTGAAGGCCTGAAGAAGTAAGGACTTGCCTCTGTCTATCTTAAATGCACTCAATGACCTGTCCTCTACAGTCTTCTGTGGCAGGGAATCCAGTTGTTACACCATTCTCTGGCTTATCCTTATCTCTGTTCAAAAATGTCTTGTAGTTACTCGAAGGTGGTGCCCTCGAGTCGTAGTCTCTATGATGAATGGAAGCATCCTCCAGCATCCATTCTGTCCAGGGTTTTCAATGTTCTGTTAGTTTCAAGTAGTTCCGCTTCATCCTTCTAAACTCAATCCAGTATTAACGTCCCTCATCTGTTAGCCTTGTCGTTCAAGGGACCATTATTGTGAATGTGCCATACATTGTTTCTGAGGTATAGAGCGCAAACATGCGCACAATACACCAAATGTGGTCCGATCAGTACCCCAAATTACTTCGCTGCTTTAAAATTCAATTCCTGTCGAAATAAATGCCATCATTGCATTCTCCTTCCAAAATATTGATTCAACCAGTAAGTTAGCCCTGAGAGAATCCTGGAAGAGAATGCCCAAGTCTCTTTGCACTTCGGACTTCTGAATTATCTCCCCATTCAGAAAATAGCCTCTACTTTTCCCAACTAGTCGTATAATCTCACACTTCCCCATAATGTCCTCCTCTGCCATTCTTTGCACGCCCTGCACAATAATCCAAATCCTTCTGCAGTCTCCACGCCTACTCAATGCTACTTAACCTTATACCTATTATTGAATCATCTGCAAATTTATGCAGAATGCCCTCACTTCCTTCATCCACATCGTTCATGTATAAAGCCAAAACATTGTTTTCCCAAGAGTCAGCCTTATGTAACACTAACTGTGAAGAGCTGAAATTCTGAGAATGACCATTCTATCCCAACTCTTTCCTTTCTGACAGACAGCCAAGCTTCTTAAGTCATGGTCCCTAATCTTCCTCAGTAGCCTCCTTTGTAGCTCTTTACTAAGCCCGCTTTGAATTTCGTAAATATTACATCCATTGATTTTTCTTGTTTTAATCTACTCGTTAATTCCACAAAGAATGCTTGCAGATTTTTCAAGCATGATCTAACTTGATGAAAACATGCGGATTCTGCCTGAGTTTCGCATCAACTTCCAAGTATTCAGAAATTACATCCTTCTGCATGGATTCCACGACCATATCCGCGTCCAAATTTGGGCTAATTGGCATATAATTTTCCATCTTCTGCCATACTCAAATTTTAAACAGGGGTGTTAAGTTTGCAATTTTCCAGGCTTCTGGAACCCTTTCTGCTTCTACTGATTCCTGAAAAATTACCAATAAACCGTCCATTGTCTCATCAGCTGTCCGACATGGGAATCTCACGCGTAATCCATCTTGTTCGGGAGAATTCTCCGCATTCAGGTCATTCAGTTTTCCCAGCACTTTCTTCTTGGTGATGGCTGCCAAACTCAGCTCTGCCTCTTTACCCTCTAAGAAATTTTGGGAAATTTATTGTGCCTTCGACAGTGAAGACTGAAGCATTTTTTTTCATTTCTTCAGACATTTCGCTTTTCCTGAATACTATTTCTCCTGTGTAATTTTTCAGCAGCCCAATACCCATTTCGGCCTCTTCTTAGCCCTTTATACACTGAAAGAAACTATTTCAAACAGCCTTTCTATTACTGACTGATTCGCCCACATATTTAACTTTCTCCCACCTTCAATATTTGCTTTTTAATTTTTTTTTGGTCTCTATTCGCACATATGTATGCATTTGTGTGTATATTTATGCACGTGAGTTTATGTGTATATATATATGCGCATGCCCATATTTGTCTGTGTACTTTATGAACAGCATGCAATAATGTAGGTGTAGGTGCCTGAATTCGGTATATTTGTGCACGTTTATAAGTATGCATGTGGATATTGATAAGTGGATATGTGTCTGCACTAACGTGTGCACGTGAATTTTTGAATGCATGAGTTTGTGTTCACAGGTGCATGCATGTCCATGTGTATTTGGAGGTCTCTTTTTGAAATTGTGTGCGTGTATGTTTGTGTGTGTGTGGGTCCCTGTGTACTTACTGGCCTGTATGCATGTATGGATGAACTTCTGCAGTGCCTCTTCCACATTGCACGTCCTGTCACGAATGAGTAGAAGAAGTGGCTCTACAGTATACCAGGAAATGATGCCAATCACTCAGTACGTTTTTCTCTGGAGGATGAGGATGAAGTACTACATTCATTGTAATCATGACATTAGAGGAAGGATGCAACTGAGTATATATGTGTTTCATTTAGTGTGCTGAATGTACTTGTATGTTTGTGAGAACGTGTGCATGCGTTGCTAAGTGAGTGCATGTGTGCTACTGAATACAAATGTATGTGATGCAAATATGTGTACATCTAAATAGAGCTAGTGATGTATTACCATCACGATCAGGGGATGTACCTGGAGCGTATGAGAACGTGAAGAAAGTCATCTTAAGTGCATATGACCTTGTGCCAAAAGTTTCCAGACAACATTTTAGCAATCTAATACGGGACACTCGTCAAAACTCCATTGTGTTTGAAAGGATCAAACAAAGTAACTTTGAAAGGGAGGCAAGCGCAGTGAAAATTGGAGGAAAGCTACGACACTGTTGGAGAAACAATTATTTTGGAGGAATTCAAAAATTCACTTCCTGAAATACTGTTGAATCATATGGAAGAGCAAAAAGCTAAAACGAACAGATTAGCAGCTGAAATGGTTTATGGTTATAAGTTGGACCAGAAAACGAAGAATTCGAATTTGATGAAATGACAAATCTTCACGTGGAAAAGGAAAGGTATATCTTGCTGAAGATCACATGGATGAGATACAACAGCATATAAAAAGAAACCTTTCGTAAGGGTCAGAGAAGTTAAGAATCTCCAGTGTTTTCACTGCAATAAAATTGGCCCATGAAAGCACAATGTTTGTCAGTTGAGAAATGCAGTGGAACACGAGATGTAGGGAAACAGGATAAGCCACTGAATTTTCCCAGAGTTGTAAGAAAAGGCGCAGTAGATGCTGTATCAGAATGTACAGGCTGGTCAGGGGTTGTTTCAGAAGGAAGTGACAGGTCTTCTTAAACAATGTACCTGCAAAAGTAATGTTCATTCGCATAGGCCAGGGGCAGCGAGTAAAGACATTATGTTATTCAGAGACACGGGCTCCTCTCAGTCTGTGACTTTGAAAGATGAATGACTATGCACCTCTGAAGTAATATTTCCAGAAAAGGTAGGAATAACCGGAATTCACGCTGAGTCAAAAAGGTCTCAGTTATGCAATAAGGGGTC
>NC_057717.1:81904209-81940143 GCF_004010195.1 Chiloscyllium plagiosum | reverse complement strand
TGACGCAAGTCATACTCCACAAGATCAGCAAACCCAGTATTTAAAACTAACAATAACTGGTGCATTCCATTCATTTTACTTGTAATGTTTTGGAAATTTTCACTGGGCAGAATCTTGAAAACAGCCTTTGAAATGTTGTGAAAAAATGGAGCAAATTCAACGAAATTAGTTCAAGCTGCAATTCACCTATATCCTTGCGCAGTTCAAGTTAGTACGAATGTTTTGTCTTTTAGCTTGTGTTTTCCTCACTGCAAAACGACCCCAAGTAATAGCTCAGGCTATACTCACAACACTTCCTTCCTATACTCTACTGGCAATACGATTTGATGAACTTCTGATCTTTTCACATCTGGCTGGATATGTGATGTTCTCCATTTTCTCACGAAGTGATTAATTTTAAGGTAATAACATTCAGATATATATTCTAATTCGTTTCCTGTGCATGCCTCCTGATACAAGTTATTTAAATTTTCATATTTCCACTGCAACTCTGTCAACTTATCGTAGCAAAAATGTTTGCATTGTAATGTATCTGCTTCTGCCTTGTCTCAATCATTTGATCAAACTGGTTCTCTGTTAATTCCATTCCAAAGTACTTATTTGTACTTTTTGATATCTCCTGTTTCAAATAAAGTCTTTGTTGACTTCTTACCACACAGTCAGTAAAGATTTCATGATATGTGTCCTGAAGTAGTTCACTTGCACTAGTATCCATGTGACTTTCAGTCGGTTGCACAACTACAAGTAAATCAGCGATATCACTAGCAGGGACAAATAATATTTCTGGAGCTGACAGTTTGCCTACTACTCGTACGACGAATTCTCCATTCTTCCGCAGACACTCTGACCTCATATTGCATAACTGAGACCTTTTTGTCTCAGCGTGAATTCCGGTTATTCCTACCTTTTCTGGAAATATTATTTCAGAGGTGCATATTTTTTCATCTTTCAAAGTCACAGACTGAGAGGAGCCCGTGTCTCTGAATAATATAATGTCTTTACTCGCTGCCCCTGGCCTATGCGAATGAACATTACTTTTGCAGGTACATTGTTTAAGAAGATCTGTCACTTCCTTCTGAAACAACCCCTGACCAGCCTGTACATTCTGATATAGCATCTACTGCGCTATTTCTTACAACTCTGGGAAAATTCAGTGGCTTATCCTGTTTCCCTACATCTCGTGTTCCACTGCATTTCCACACTGACAAACATTGTGCTTTCATGGGCCTATTTTATTGCAGTGAAAACACTGGAGATTCTTAACTTCTCTGACCCCTACGAAGGGTTTCTTATTTTATGCTGTTGTATCTCATCCATGTGATCTTCACCGAGATATACCCTTCCTTTTCCACGTGAAGATTTGTCATTTCATCAAATTCGAATTCTTCGTTTTCTTGTCCAACTTATAACCATCAACCATTTCAGCTGCTAATCTGGTCGAGTTAGCTTTCTGCTCTTCCATATGATTTAACAGTAATTCAGGAAGTGAATTTTTGAATTTCTCCAAATTAATTGTTTCTCCAACAGTGTCGTAGCTTTCCTCCAATTTTCACTGCTCTTGCCTCCCTTTCAAAATTACTTTGTTTGATCCTTTCAAACACAATGGAGTTTTGAGGAGTGTCCCGTATTAGATTGCTAAAATGTTGTCTGGAATCTTCTGGCACAAGGTCATATGCACTTAAGATGGCTTTCTTCACATTCTCATACGCTCCAGGTACATCCCCTGATCGTGATGGCAATACATCACAAGCTCTATTTAGATTTACATATGTTTGCATCACATACATTTGTATTCAGTAGCACACATGCACTCACTTAGCAACGCATGCGCACGTTCTCACAAACATACAAGTACATTCAGCACACTAAATGAATCACACATATACTCAGATGCATCCTTCCCCTAATGTCATGATTACAATGAATGTTGTACTTCATCCTCATCCTCCAGAGAAAAACGGACTGAGTGATTGGCATCATTTCCCGGTATACTGTAGAGCCACTTCTTCAACTCATTAGTGGCAGTACGTGCAATGTGGAAGAGGCACTGCAGAAATTCATCCATACATGCATGCAGGCCAGTAAGTACACAGGGACCCACACACACACGAACATACACGCACACAATTTCAAAAAGAGACCTCCAAATACACATGGAAATGTGGAAGAGGCACTGCAGAAATTCATCCATACATGCATGCAGGCCAGTAAGTACACAGGGACGCACACAATTTCAAAAAGAGACCTCCAAATACACATGGACATGCATGCACCTGTGAACACACACTCATGCATACAAATATTCACGTGCACACGTTAGTGTAGACACACATCCACTTATCAATATCCACATGCATACTTATAAACGTGCACAAATATACCGAATTCAGGCACCTACACCTACATTATTGCATGCTGGTCATAAAGTACACAGACAAATATGCGCATACGCACATATATACACATAAACTCACGTGCATAAATATACACACAAATGCATACATATAGAGGCCAAAAAAAATTAAATAGCAAATATTGAAGGAGGGAGAAGGTTAAATATGTGGGCGAATCAGTCAGTAATAGAAAGGTTGTTTGAAATAGTTTCTTTCAGTGTATAAAAGGCTAAGAAGAGGCCGAAATGGGTATTGGGCTGCTGAAAAATTACACAGGAGAAATAGTATTCAGGAAAAGCGAAATGTCTGAAGAAATGAAAAAAAAAATGCTTCAGTCTTCACAGTGGAAGGCACAAGAAATTTCCCAAAATGTCTTCGAGGGTAAAGAGGCAGAGCTGAGTTTGGCAGCCATCACCAAGAAGAAAGTGCTGGGAAAACTGAATGAACTGAATGCGGATAATTCTCCCGAACAAGATGGATTACGCGCGAGATTCCCATGTCGGACAGCTGATGAGACAATGGACGGTTTTGTGGTAATTTTTCAGGAATCAGTAGAAACAGAAAGGGTTCCAGAAGCCTGGAAAATTGCTAACTTAACACCCCTGTTCAAAATTTGAGTATGGAAGAAGATGGAAAATTATATGCCAATTAGCCCAAATTTGGACGCGGATATGGTCGTGGAATCCATGCAGAAGGATGTAATTTCTGAATACTTGGAAGTTGATGCGAAACTCAGGCAGAATCCGCATGTTTTTATCAAGTAAGATCATGCTTGAAAAATCTTCAAGCATTCTTTGTGGAATTAGCGAGCAGATTAAAACAAGAAAAATCAATGGATGTAATATTTAAGAAATTCAAAGTGGGCTTAGTAAAGAGCTACAAAGGAGGCTACTGAGGAAGGTTAAGGACCATGACTTAAGAAGCGAAGTTCGAGCATGAACAGAAGCTTGGCTGTCTGTCAGAAAGAAAAGAGTTGGGATAAAATGGTCATTCTCAGAATTTCAGCTCTTCACAGTTGGTGTTACACAAGGCTGACTCTTGGGAAAACAATGTTTTCGCTTTATACATGAACGATGTAGATGAAGGAAGTGAGGGCATTTTGCATAAGTTTGCAGATGATTCAATAATAGGTATAAGGTCAAGTAGCATTGAGTAGGCGTGGAGACTGCAGAAGGTTTTGGATTATTGCGCAGGGCGTGCAAAGAATGGCAGAGGAGGACATTATGGGGAAGTGTGAGATTATAAGACTAGTTGGGAAAAATAGAGGCTATTTTCTGAATGGGGAGATAATTCAGAAGTCCGAAGTGCAAAGAGACTTGGGCGTTCTCTTCCAGGATTCTCTCAGGGATAACTTACTGCTTGAATCAATATTTTGGAAGGAAAATGCAATGATGGCTTTTATTTCGACAGGAATTGAATTTTAAAGAAGCGAAGTAATTTGGGGTATCTATAAGGCGCTGATCGGACCACATTTGGTGTATTGTGCGCATGTTTGCGCTCTATACCTCAGAAACAATGTATGTCACATTCACAATAATGGTCCCTTGAACGACAAAGCTAACAGATGAGGGACGTTAATACTAGATTGAGTTTAGAAGGATGAAGCGGAACTACTTGAAACTAACAGAACATTGAAAATCCTGGACAGAATGGATGCTGGAAGATGCTTCCATTCATCATAAAGACTACGAATCGAAGGCACCACCTTCGAGTAACTACAAGACCTTTTTGAACAGAGATAAGGATAAGCCAGAGAATGGTGTAACAACTGAATTCCCTGCCACAGAAGACTGTAAGACACGGAGCAAAAATTAGGCCATTCTTCCCATCATGTCTCTTCCACCATTTTATCATGTCTAATAATTTTCTTAAACCTATTCTCCCGCTTTCTCCACATTACAACTGAAGGCCTGAAGAAGTAAGGACTTGCCTCTGTCTATCTTAAATGCACTCAATGACCTGTCCTCTACAGTCTTCTGATGGCGTTATACTATTAAAATCTCAGTCAGCAGTGGACAATTATGTATAGAAATCATGGAAAGCCGTTAAAAAAACATATACAGCGTATTCTAGTATGTGATTTTAATTTACATGCTATTTAATTATAACTCCTTCATTCCGTTTAAATGTGGAATGGGTCAGATGAATACAGGATGGATGTTTGAAATAAAATGTGAGATTCCAACCAGGGAAGAGGCTGGTCTATGCCTTTTATTGAGGAATGAACTTGGCCAACTTTTCCAAGATTCAGTGAGGGAGCAGTTTGGGAGCAGTGACCATAATTCTAAACGTTTTACCAAGTTAATAGAAGAGATAAGACTTGCTGTGGTTCTGTTCGCCGAGCTGGAAGTTTTTGTTGCAAACGTTTCGTCCCCTGGCTAGGCGACATCATCAGTGCTTGGGAGCCTCCTGCGAAGCGCTTCTTTGATGTTTCCTCCGATGTTTATAGTGGTCTGTCCCTGCCGCTTCCGGTTAGATTAACGTGTGATGTTAGGAAATTGTTGGAATCGATAAGACCATAAGAAATAAAAACAGAAATAGGCTGTTCAACTCGTTGAGCTTGCTCCACCATTCAATAGAATCAGGGCTAATCTGACATTCCTCATGCCCACATGCCTGCCTTTTCCCCCAAACCCACAATTCCCCTACAACCAACAATCTATCTGTCTCAGCCTCAAATGTACACAAGGGGATCAACCCCATAGCTCTTTGTGGCAAAAAGTTCCAAAGACGAAGAAATTCCTCCTTATGTCAGTTTTAAATTATCACCCCTTTATGCGGAGATTCTGCCCTCTTGTGTTAGACTCTCCCCTGAGGGGAAACATACTCTCATTATTTACCCTGTCAAGCCCCTTAAGAAAAAAAAAGTGAGGACTGCTGACGCTGGAGATCAGAGTCTGAATAGTGTCCTGTTGCAGCTTCGTTTGTGTGTGTTGGGGTGGTTACTTTCATAGTTTAGGACTTGATCTGTGTGTGTGGCTTTCCTGTATACCCTTGTAGTGAATTCTCCGTTCGGTGTTCTCTGTACCATCACGTCTAGGAATGGGAGTTGGTTGTCCTTTTCTTCTTCTCTCGTGAATCGGATTCCTGTGAGTGTGGCGTTGATGATCCGGTGTGTTTTTTTTTTATTTCCGTGTTTTTAATGATTACAAAGGTGTCATCGACATATCTGACCCAGAGGTTGGGCTGAATTTGTGGTAGGACTGTTTGTTCTAACCTTTGCATAACTGCCTCTGCTATGAGTCCCGAGATTGGTGATCCCATGGGTGTTCCGTTGATTTGTTCGTATATCTGGTTGTTGAATGTGAAGTGTGTTGTGAGGCACAAGTCCAGTAGTTTAAGTATGCCGTCTTTGTTGATAGGTTCAGCGTCCTGTTTTCTGTTCTGTATGTCCAGGAGGTTGGCTGTTGTTTCTTTGGCTCGGGTTTTGTCAATCGAAGTGAACAGTGCCGTCACGTCGAATGATATCATAGTTTCTTCTTTGTCTATGTGTATATTTCTGATGATGTCCAAGAATTCATGTGTTGAATGTATAGAGTGTTTGGATCCGCTGACCAGGTATTTCAGTTTCTGTTGTAGTTCTTTGGCCAGTTTGTATGATTGTGTCCCTGGCAGTGATACTATGGGTCTGAGTGAGATGTCTGGTTTGTGTACTTTAGGTAATCCATAGAATCTGGGGGTGTTGTTGCTTTCCGGTTTCATTCTTTGTAGGTCAGCTCTGGTTATCTGTCCGTTTTTTTGTAGATTCCTTAGTGTGTTATTTATCCTATTGGTGAGTTGTGGTGTGGGGTCAAATTCCTTCATTTGGTAGGTGTTGATATCTGCAAGTAGTTGTTGTGCTTTTTGGATGTAATCAGATTTATCTAGGATGACCATCATTCTGCCTTTATCTGCTCGTAGTATGATTATGTTCTTATCGTTTCTTAGTGATTTCAGTGCTTCCCTCTCCTTGGTGTTGAGGTTATGTGTTTGTCTTTTCCTTATTATCATAGGTACGACAGTTTGTCTCACTGATTGTTGTGTCTCTTCTGTCAGTCCATTGTTCCTGAGTGTGCATTCTAGTGCTGCTAGGAAGTCTGCCGTCTTGGCGTCCCTGTGGTTGTAGTTGAGTCCCTTGGCCAGTATTGTTCTTTCCGTGTCTGTGAGCTGTCAGTGGGAGAGGTTTTTAACCCAGGTGTGTGTTATGGTGTCCTCTTTGTTTTGTGTCAGTTTGGCCATTTTTTCTTTTAGTGCCGTTTTTTGTTTGCGGTGTGTTGTCCTGTTCTGTCCTATGGTGACAGCCTGCTCTATGGCCCGGGTCCATTCCTGATTCTTGGTTTTTGAAATTAACGACTTTTGACGCCCAATTTCATGTCTGTATTTGTGAAGTCTTTTGTGCGCGTCTGTAATCATTACCTGGATCATCCTGAATCCGTTCTGCTTGGCTGTTTCCCTGGCTTGTGGGTTGTGTACTGCCGGTCTGTATCTGACACATTGTGGAAGGATTCGATTCTTTCGGCATTCGTGTAGGAACGGGAGTTGTTCGTATGTGGCGCTTAGTCAGTTGGCGCAGGATTCCCATTTCCTGGCATGTCTCAGTGTCTCTCGCCCGTAAGTGTTCAAAGTTTGTGCGAAGATTTGTAGCTCGGGTGCTCGTTGCTGTGGTTCTGTTCGCCGAGCTGGAAGTTTTTGTTGCAAACGTTTCGTCCCCTGGCTAGGCGACATCATCAGTGCTTGGGAGCTTCCTGCGAAGCGCTTCTTTGATGTTTCCTCCGGTGTTTATAGTGGTCTTTAGTAGCCACACACGCAGACAACAAGCAATATGAATTCGACTGGGACAACACTACTATCATAGGGCAAGCCAGACAGAGAACAGCCAGGGAATTCCTAGAGGCATGGAATTCATCCACAAACTCCATCAACAAACACATCGACCTGGACCCAATAAAACCAACCACTACAGCGGACAGCTGAAACTGACAACCAGAAGCGGCAGGGACAGACAACTATAAACACCGGAGGAAACATCAAAGAAGCGCTTCGCAGGAGGCTCCCAAGCACTGATGATGTCGCCTAGCCAGGGGACGAAACGTTTGCAACACAAACTTCCAGCTCGGCGAACAGAACCACAGCAACGAGCACCCGAGCTACAAATCTTCGCACAAACTTAGAGATAAGACTTCCCTCTGGCCAAATTTCTAAATTATTGGACATCTAATTTCAATAGTATTCGAGAGAAAATGGAAAACAATACATTCGGTTGAAGCCAATGTCACTTCTTAATGCACGAATTGCAAGGCATAAGCCATCAGTTGTAAGAAAAGTATTGGAGACTTTTCTAACAAAACCTGATTTACTCGTGCTTGGAGAAGAATGCACGCCCTTCGGCCTTTGATGTTGTGCTGACCTGTGAAACTAATCGGAGTCATTCTCATCCACACTATTCCATTACCATACGTATATTTATACAATGACTTTTTAAATGACCTTAATGTTGGCGAGTGTGCCAGTGTTGCAAACAGGTCATTTCATGCACTTTCTACTCTCTGAGTAAAAAAAAAATTCTGACATCTCTCCATTTCTATCTCCCATCAATTTTAAGTTATGTCCCCTTCTACCACCAATCACAATCCGAGGGAAAAGACTGCCAATGACTCCACTATCTGATTATCTGATGATCTTATATGCCTCTCTCGAATGAAAACATTCTCAAGTCACTCAGCCTTTCTTATCAGACCTTCCCTCCATTGCAGGTAACATCATGGCACCTCTTTTCATAACACACTTCCCAATGCTTCCGTATCCTTCATTTAATTCGACGACCAGAAATGGATGCAATTCTCCAAGTGCAGCCAAACCAGAGTTTAATACATCTGTGCATGACCTCCTGACTCCGAAACCCAACCCCTCTATGAATAAAACTAACACACCATATGCCTTCTTAACAACACAATCAATCTGGGTGTGCAACTGTCAGGGATAATTACACTTGGACAACGAGATCTCTGTGCTCTTCTACGTTACCAATAAACTGACCATTAACCTTGTACTCTGTATTCGGATTACTGCTTCCAAAGTGAATAATGTCGCAATATTCCGCATTAAAATCCATTTGTCACATCTTTGTCCATCTGTAGGCTGCAACATCCTTCTGCACTGTCCAGAACGTTCGTATCATACGCAAATGTCCGAACCAATCCTTCTTTCGCCTCATCCTGGGCATTTATAACAATGACAACAGCAGTGATCTGAAAATACACCCTTGCAGTACACCACGGGTAACTGAACTCCAACATGAGCATTTCAACACCAACCACCACTCTCTGTCTTCTTACAGCCAGACAATATCTTATCCAAACAGCGAAATCACCCTCAATTCCATACCTCCACATTTTCTGCAATGGCCTATCATGGGCCACCTTTTCAAACCCTGAAGTGAAATTAAATTCCACACATCAACCGCTTTACTCTAATCCACCTATTTTGTCACCTTCTCAAAGAACTCAATAAGTTTTGTGAGGCACGAACTGTGCTTTACAAAACCGTGCTATCGATCATCCAACACTTTACCAGCAAATGATGTGAGGTTCACTTATCGATGATTACCAGGATTGACTCCACCCCACTTCTTAAACAAGGGAATAACATTTGGTATCCTCCAGTCTTCTGGCACTATTCGTGTAGATGATGACGAAATGAATATAAACGCAAAGCCTTGGGTTTCTTTGCCTAGCTTCCCAGAGAATTCAAGGATAAATCCCACCTGGCACAGGAAATTTAAATATATTTACTTTCCAGAATTGCAAACACTTCCTCCTTGTGAACTTCAATCCGATGTCAGCTGAAACCTCTATCTCAGCGTTCTGCTCGATATCAATTGTCTTTTTCCTGCGTTCATGTCAACGAAAAATATTCATTTAGCTACTCTTCTCGCTCCTCGCACGCCGTACACATCTTCCAACAACTGTCCTTGACTGGCTGTAATCTTCATCCCGTCATTGTTTCATTTCTGACATACTAAAGAAAGCTTGAGGGTTTTCATTGATTCTCCCTGCAAAACGCTACTCATGTGCCCTCTTGCTATTATTCGTGCTCTGTTTAGGTCCTTCCTGGCTAATATGTAAATGGAAAGGTGTACACCTTTCCATTTCAATCGCACAAATAAACGTAAACGAATGGTGGTCGCTTTCACCAAAGTACTCAGCTACATCCAAATCTAATTCGTGGCTGGGATCATTATCCAGTACCATATCAAATGTGGCTTCGGCTGTTGCCTGCCTACCTACATACTTTGTCAGGAAACCCTCCAAAACACACTGAAATAAAAAAAACTGTACTCGAAAAATACCGTTTCCAGTCAACATTTGCAAGTTGAAGTCTCCATAACAACCACGCTGTTACTTTTGCTTCGATCCAGGATCATCATTTCAATTCTTTCCTGTAAAGCTCTATAACTTTTGAAAACCCTATAGTAAACTCGCAACAGTTTCACCTTTCCTTTCCTGTTTCTAATTTCAGACTATATTACCGCAGTAATACTCTTCTTGACTAACAATGCCGAAGCTCAACTTCCAATATCACCTTCCCTGCACCTCCTTAAACATGTACATCCCTGACCCTCCAACAACCGCTCCTGAACCTGGGGTTATCCAAGTTCCGAAACGGCAGAACTTCGATATACCACGTCCCACCCAATGCTGCAGGTTCGCCCACTTGTTTCCAGATGCTCCAGGCATTGAAGTATACACTCCTCAATCCATCTTCCTCCTTGCTGGTACACTCCAGCCACCATAAAAACATATCTATGACCTTACTACTTCTAACCTCTTGGGCACTGGATCTGCAATTCAGTTTCCCATCCTCCTGCTGCATTCGCGTAAACTGTTCAGAAGAGTATTTGCTATTTCCCCCAAGAGGTTATTGGTACCATTCCTGTTCAGATGTAATGCATCGCGTTTGTAGAGGTCCCACTGAGCCCAGGTTGAGCTCCAGTTATCCAGGTATACAAAACCTTCCGTCCTGCAGCATCCCTGTCGCCACGTGCTCAACGGATCACTCTATCCCGCGCCTACCTCGCACTTGGCATGGGTACCAAAGTAGAGATAAAAACTCTGTTTGTTCCCGCTCCAAGCTTCCACACGAGCTTCCTTGAAATCTTGTCTTCTATCCCCTGCACATTCCCTACCTACTTTGTCAGTGTCTGTGTAGAACAAAGCATGGGGCTTCTTTCCCCTTCCTCTTAAAGTCCTGAAAAGATGATCCGAGACATCACAGACACTGGGACCTGGGAGGCATCACACAAAATGTGAGTCACTCTCGTTCCCACATAATCTGTCTCCCAAATTATGTAGTCCAAGATAGCAATGGTCTCTTTATCTCACCCTGCTTTTCCGAGCAGCAGAGACAGCCTGCCTGCCAGCGACCTGAGCTGCATGGCACCCCTGGTAAATCGTCTTCTCAAATGCGTACAAAATGGTATACTTGTCTCTGAGGGGGAAGTCCACAAGGGATTCCTGCATTGCCTACCTTTTCCCTTTCCGTCCCCTGACTGTATTCTATGTACCTTTTTCCTGTTCCGGAGGTGTGAATACCTCCCTGTAACTCCTCTCAATTTCCCCTTCAGCCTCCCGAATGATCAAAACATCATCTAGCTCCAGCACCAATTGCCTCAAGCAGATTCCAAGAAGCTGGTGTTGGGTGCACGTCCCGCTGTTGAAGTCAAAGGGGACACCAGTGGCGATCCTTACCTCTCCCATTCTACAGAAGGAGCAATCAACTGCCCCAACAACCATTCCCACTCTCCTGTATTCCCAAAGATACGACTGAAAATTATAGACGTGTAACCTCTTCCAATTTGGCGCACAGAGAGCTTAGTATTTGTCAAGGAGGACGATGGGTGGGAACCACTTCATAAATAGTGCTTCGGGGAAAGCAACCACTCCAATACATTAACTCGCTTACTCAGCCTTCCGGTGTTCACTGGTGTTCAGCGTGGACTCATCCTATACTTGAGGTAGCCATACTTTGGAGGTGCTGCTGTTGGACAGGCTTGTACAAAATTAAAAATCACACACCACTAGGCGACTGTAATAATGAGGAAGGAAGGTGGACAAGTCTTCCACACCGGACCACGCTGCAGACTTGACAAGGACAAGGGTATGCAGGACAGGATGGGGAACGTTTTGGAATAGAAGTGTAAGAATGGGATTGGGGACATGACGTTCAGAATGGTTCGTAGAAGAGTGGATCTGGGGCAGGACCAGATACGTATGAATTCAGATGAGAACGAGAGAGCTCTGCGAGCGGGGAGGGAAGTGTGTTACTGCTCGAAACCCGGAAGAGGCGGAAGATATTGAACTGATAAAGGGATTGAGAAATCCTTTGTAATCGTTAAAAGAAAAGTTCAGAATAATGGGAGAATACAGTTAAATGACACCAAATTCAGTTGAAAAGCTCGCTTTTCAGACAATTGTCAAAAGATATACGAGTCTCAATTTTACATTGAACTGTCAGGTACTTGTTTGTGGGTGCAATCTGTTATTCTTCTGGGCTGGAGAGAATTGGTTGCCTCTCCGGAATAGCTCCGTAATAAGGTGGTTGCAAACTGCCTAATTGAACTGTTGCTTTTTATGTGCTGTTGGAGCAGCCACAGTTCCACTCAGGAGGGAGTTCTGTGACCTAAATTCAATCATACTGTAGGAATGCGATATATATTATTTTAGGCGGGTTGGCCCACCGCAGCTGAAGACACCACCAAGGCTACCCATAACGCCATTTCCGCCCAATTGATTGCTGCCGACCGAGATATTCCCACTACCACTGAAGACAGTCACCACAGCCACCACCAAAGACAACGTAAGATCCGGTCCGTCGCCGGGAATTCCAATGAATACGCCACTTCTGTCCACGATCACTACCGTTATCAGCACATCCTTTGATGACAGCTCAAATGATACCATGACCACAACCGCTCCTGAGGCAGTCTCCGTCCCATTACCAACTGCATCACGCTACTAGCAGCTTAACTGCAGCTTTGCCGACTTTTTCTTTATCATCCCCAGACCTCCACTTTACTGAGAGTGTGCGTTCAGTCCTCAGTGGAAGTCGGATCTTCTTGCACCATAGTCCAGAGTCAACGTATTCCACACTTGTCCCAGCATATTTTTTTTCTTCTGCTGTCTCTGTCTCTGTGCTTACTTTGACCATCAAGACTCCCACACACCTTCGGAGGATCCATTCTCCTGCCTCCAATACACTCCATCCACTGAACACCCTATGCTGGTGTGTTAGCCGCCATGCCCACTTCATCTCCGACTGCCGACATTAAATTGAGCTCCTCAACCTGTCTACTCCTTTCACACACTCCAACCTGTCATACTTACTATGCGCAATCCTTAACCCCTTCCGCTGCAAACCCAAATTAACCATCAAACCAAGAGACAAAGAAGAGCACAGTGATAGTATGGTGGTCAGACCTCTACTCCGCTGATGTCACATGCATTCCCATGAAATCCTCCTCGGATTGCTGTCTCGAGCACGACCTCAACGTCTATCACTAAACTATGATCTTGCAGCCAATTCCAACCTTATCATTTCAAGGGATGTCCCATCCACAGCTTCCCACCTCATCGTCCCGAAATCCCACACCAGATGATTCTACCTCTTGCCCAAAACTCACAAACGTGACTGCTCCAGTTGATGCAACGTCCGTGTCTGCTCTTGCCCCACCGAACCTATTTTCGCATATCTAGACAGCATCCATACCCCCTTGGTCTTATAACTCCGCAATACATTCGCGTCACCACCCACACCCTCTCCCTCCTCCATGACTTTCTTTTTCGCAGTGTTCATTGCCTCATCTTCAGCACGGACAACCGTTCCCTACACAGATCCATCCATCATGGTGAAATCATGCAAGCCATCAGTTTCTTCATCTCCCACCAACCCTTTCCAGTCCCCCACCAACGGCACACTCATTCAAGTGGCAGAACTTGTCTTCACCCTCAACAACGTCTTCTTCGAATCCTGTCGTTTTGTTCAGATCAAAAGAGGAGACATGAGCTCCAATGTGTTTCCCTGCCATGCCTGCGTGTTCAGCAGATACGTGGAACAATACATCTTCAGTAATTAATCAATCCCCAAATTTTCCTCCCCCACTGTATTGGTGACTTCGTGGGGGCCTGCTTCTGCTTCATGAGGAGACCTTGACACATCATCAACTTCATCGCCCTGACCTCCAGTTCACCCTTACCTTCACAGCCACGTCTCTCCCTTTCCTGGACATTTCAATTTCCATTTCCAGCAAAATGGAGATCAACTTCAATCCTACCCACTCCCACATCTACTTGAACTGCGCATCATCACACATCCCCTCCTGTGAAAATGCTATGCCTTAATCCCAATTCCTCTGCCCTGGCCGCGTTTGCACCCAGATGGAGCACTTCCGTGCCCGAACATCTCAATTGGCCTTCTATTTCAAGGAGAACAACTTCCACTTTCTACGGGGGCAACAATACCCTCCAGACTTCCCTACCTCGCCCATGAACCCAACCCTCTAAACGCAATACAAAACCCCCCATTGTCCTACTTTCCATCCCCCCAATTTACCAATAAAAAGTGTTCTCCTCTGTCATTTCCACACCGACTGTCAGACCCCACGAACAGAGATATATTTCCATCCCCACTCTCAGCATTCCACACAGACCATTCGTTCTGCGACTCTCTCGATTGGTCCACGATCCCCAAAATGCCACACTCCACTCTAGTTAATTTCCCTTCCGGCTGCAAGAGATAGAAAACCTGTGCCCACACCACTCCATCACCTCTTTCCAAGTCCCTATATCCTTTCACATTCAGCAGACATTTTCTTGCACATCCAAATACCTCATCTGCTGTGTCCATTGATCGCGATATGGTGGCTTGTCCTTTGGGAGTACTACATTTGAGGTCGTGAAAAGCGCGATTCTGTATGGAGGGGAGTGAATGAGGCTGATATTCTCGAACTGGCGGAATGCTTTAGATATCATCTCTGGAAAACAAGCAACAAACAACCCCACTGCTCTGCAGACGATCACTTCATCTCCCCCTCCCACACTGTAAAGCACATGCAAGTTCTGGACGTCCTTCTTCTCCAAATGTTTGCCATACGTTGCCTGGAGGAAGAACTCCTCAACATCCACCTTGCAACATCCAAAGACATGACATCAACGCAGAATTTGCCGTGTCCTCATCACTGTTTTGCCTGCCCATGTTCCTTCTCGTCTATGCGTTCCACCTTCTGCTCCGATGTATCACGATCAACTCCCTGCTGCAACTACCTATTTTCTTCCCAGCTA
Organism: Chiloscyllium plagiosum; assembly: GCF_004010195.1. Lineage (NCBI taxonomy): Eukaryota > Metazoa > Chordata > Chondrichthyes > Orectolobiformes > Hemiscylliidae > Chiloscyllium > Chiloscyllium plagiosum. The sequence continues at coordinate 81,925,436 of NC_057717.1, read as the reverse complement.
CCTTCACATTAACACCCACTCCGACCGACATCTCTCTCATCACCCTTCCCTGTCATAATCTTGATGACCGGCCTATGTCTGAAATGTGGATTTCCCTCCTCCTCGGATGCGGCCTGACCTGCAGTGCCTTTGCAATGTGAAACCTTTCGAATCAAAAGCCATTCGGACTATTTCTACACCAGCCAAGCTTTTACAAACAGTCATAAATCCTTCCTATCAGATTCCTCTCCAATCTTGTGCCCACAAAAGGCATAACACTGACTTGTTTGTAATTCACAGCTGTATCCCTATTCCTTTCTTGAAGGTGTCTATTGCCACAGTCAATCACCTGTTGCGACTCCAGTGAATAGTAAAGATCATGGCCGAAAAAGCAATGTCTTCCCTCACTTCCCCTCGAAACAAGAGTGTAACCACTCTGGCCCACGGGATTTATCCATTCTTATGCTTTTCGAAATGTCCAGCACATCTTCCTTTTCAACCTTACACTGTTCGAGAAAACCAGCCTCTTCCACATATCTCCATACAGAATCCCACTTTTCTCGAGCCTCAAATGTAATTCTCACTCATGTAATTGTTGCTGGGTTAGAGGAAACGACGAAATAAATAGCATTGTCGAAAATGAGTTTTTTATTAACTGGCTGGTTGTGTACAGAGATGAAGATATAAGTCATTGTTTAAGTGTGCATGGTATTCATATTAAAAAGAAGTCAATAACACAATGGAGATAAATGCACCATACATACAGTAGTGGAGCCACTCGGCAGGGTTCCACTCACAGCTTGTGAGTTCAAGGTATTTACCAACTTATCCTTGTCACTCACTTAGGAAATGCAGCAGTTAATGATTGGGGTGATATGTGAACGCTCTTTCACCTTCAGGCTTTTTCTGTCCTGGACATTGTTTCAGTGCTGCCGTCAGCATATTCGTGCCAGGAACAAGTCTACTGTCAAGATACTTGTTGTGGTTCTGTTCGCCGAGCTGGGAATTTGTGTTGCAGACGTTTCGTCCCCTGTCTCGGTGACATCCTCAGTGTTTGGGGGCCTCCTGTGAAGCGCTTCTGTGATCTTTCCTCCGGCATTTGTAGTGGTTTGAGTCTGCCGCTTCCGGTTGTCAGTTCCAGCTCTCCGTTGAAGTGGTCGATATATTGAGTCCAGATCGATGTGCTTAATGATTGAATCTGTGGATGAGTGCCATGCTTCTGGGAATTCCCTGGCTGTTCTCTCTTTGACTTGTCCTATAATAGTAGTATTGTCCCAGTAGAATTCATGTTGCTTGCTATCTGTGTGTGTGGCTACTAAGGATAACTGGAGGCATGGCACTCATCCACAGATTCAATCAATAAGCACATGGACCTGGACCCAATATTCCGACTACTGCAACGGAGAGCTGGAACTGACAACCGGAAGCAGCAGATTCAAACCACTAAAAATGCCGGAGGAAAGATCACAGAAGCGTTTCACAGGAGGCTCCCAAGCACTGAGGATATCACCTAGACAGGGGACGAAATGTCTGCAACACAAATTCCCAGCTCGGCGAACAGAACCACAACAACGAACACCCGAGCTACAAATCTTGTCAAGATACTTTCTTGAAGAAGGGCTTATGCCAGAAACATCGATTCTCCTGCTCCTTGGATGCTGCCTGACGTGCTGCGCTTTTCCAGCTACACATTTGCAGCTCTGACCTCCAGCATCTGCAGTCCTCACTTTCTCCTGCTGTCAAGATAAACAAGCCCAAGCTATTACTAATTTTACAATGCACTTCAGTGAATGTTTTACACTGTATTGAGCTTACTTCTGAATTGTTGCTGTCTTGCAGTGTAAATGAATCGTTGGCAAATATACTGAAGAGCTGTATCATGGCCGAAGCACGTTTTCCAACATTGTGGAGATCTGAGCCAGAGGTATGAAGTTCAAAATTTGCAATTCAGAAATGCATATTAGAAACAAGCGGAATCGCCGATAAAACCACGAAAGTATCAAATATGCTAAAAATTAGAATAATCAAACTGCTTCACTTCTGCAATCTTGGTCGTTCCGATTCTCTGCAACGCTTCAGTGCTGGAGCCCCTGTCATAATCTACAATGCGTCTGACTGTCAGAGCATTGAGCAGAAAAACAAGGAAGAACTTGATAAGGGGAGTTAACATTAAATCAAACGTGACAATTACGGTCCATGTCGCGAAATCAACAAAGATGAGTTTCAGTCTCATTCCAAGGGAACACTGCCAACTATAAAACCAAACATCCCTGTGCACTCACATTTGAAAGAACAATGTTGACATTGTCCACAGGACTAGTGACGGAACACTATGGGATAGGAAATGTTGATTACTTGTTCAAGAAGGGGAGTGGAGACCACCCTCGAAATTATAGAAAGGTGTTCCTTTCTACTGTTGTGGGTAATGTGTTGGAAAAGATTATAAGAGGTAGGATTTCTAATCATCAAGAAAGGAATACGCTGATTACTGATTGTCAACAGTTTTATAGAGGGTAGGTTGTTCCTCACAATCTTTATTGAATTCTTTGAGAAGGTGAGCAAATTGTTAGATGAGGGTAAAACGGTTGATGTGGTGTATATGGTCTTCAGTAAGATGTTTGATAAGATTCCCCACGGTAAGCTATTCCAGAAAATACGGAGGCGAGGTATTGAGGGTGCTTTAGACATTTGGATTAGAAATTGCCAAGCTGAAAGAAGACAAAGAGTTGTGGTTCATAGGAAGACTTCATCCTGGAGTTTGGTTAGTAGTGATGTATCTCTATGATCTGTTTTGGTGCCACTGAGGTTGTTCCTTTTTACAAATGATATGAATGAGAGCGTAGAAGGATGGAATAGTATATTTTCGGATGAGACTAAGATCAGTAAAGTTATGGATAGCGCCGAAGAGTGTTGCAGGATAAAGAGGAGGATAGATAAGCTGCATACCTGGGCTGAGATTTGGCAAATGGAGTTTAATTTGGAAAAATATGACCTAACTCACTTTCGAAGGAGTAACCCGAATGCAGGGTACTGGTTTCATGGTAAGATTCTTGGCGGTGTAGATAAACAGAGAGATTTTAGTGGACCTGTGGATACACAGATCGCTGAAAGTTGCCAGGCCAGTTGATAGACTAGTTGAGAAAGCATACGGTGTATTAGCTTTTATTGGGAGAGTAATTGAGTTTCAGAGCCATGAGGTCATGCTGCAGCTACGCAAATATCTGGTGCGGTCGCACTTTGAGTATTGTGTACATTTCTGGTGACTGTATTACAGGAAGGATGTGGAGGCTTTGGAAAGTGTTCAGAGGAGATTTCCAAGAATGTTCCCTGGTGTGGAGGAATATAGGACGAGGAAAGGTTGAGTGACTTTCGGCTATTTTCCTTAGATTGAAGAAGGTTGAGAGGTGACTTAATTCAGATACATTAAAAGACCAGTGTGTTAGTTGGGGTAGACAGGGAGAGCCTTGCTCTTTCGATGGTGATGGGTAGCACGAGGTGACGTAGATTTAAATTAAGGAGAAATTGATGTAGGACAGATATCAGAGGTAGTTTCTTCACTCGGAGAGTAGTTGGGGCGTGTAACGGACTGCCAACAACAGGAGTCGACTCCCCAATTTTAAGGGCATTTAAATGGTCATTGGATGCAAATATATGATGGCAAATGGAATAGTGTAGGTTAGATGGATTTCAAAGGTCGGCGCAACATCGAGGGCTGAAGGGCATGGACTGCGCTGTGATCCTTTCTGATCTATTTTGTAACCTCTGTTGTTTTTATTTCTGTGCAGTGCATTGTTTTCGAGCTTCCCACATTAAATGGCCAAAAATCGATCACAGGTGACAGCCCCAGTGAGCCAGAGAAATACAACGGTGGCTGCAAAGCTCAAGCTGGTCGTGAGAGAACAAGCAGGTGGAATTAGCAGGAATGAATCACGGAAACGAATTGCATCTACCCACCTCATTTTAAGGTACGTGTAAGCGACCAGGATATAGTGAAATATGCATTTAACCAAAGAACAGTTGCCGAGGGGCCAGGATGACAACTCTACTGAGTTTAACTGAAAGTCACAGAAAAATAATGTCAGACATTTCTGGTCAGACACATTCCTGAAGAAGGGCTTATGCCCGAAACGTCGATTCTCCTGTTCCCTGGATGCTGCCTGACCTGCTGCGCTTTTCCAGCAACACATTTCCAGCTCACAATAAACATATCCAGCTTGATAATTTGTTTGTTTTCTGCACCTCCAATGAGGCAAAGAAAATGACTTGCGCACCATTTACGTTAAATTTCCATTGGTACAAAAGAAATATAACTTTTCATTTATTTCCTCGAGAACGCAAATCACGAGATCTGTTTGAATGGCTGAAGTAGAATGAAGTGACGTCAGGAAGTGATGAAACGTTTTATCAATGAGTGTATCCAACAGTATCAAAGAACACTTTCAGCGAACAGGATAACACTTAAATGAAGGTTAATTTAAACAGACAGTAACATAATTTGATATTTCTGACCATATGGAGAGTCACGGACGCAATTAACAATATTTCGGTTGAAATTGTTATCATTTTCCGCTCCTTCTATGACAAAGGACGATATTTTTGTCACTATTTCTGTCGAATATATTTGATAAATTATTGCTTAACATTTATTTACTCAGTACCGTAAATGATTAAAAATGCATGGGATCTATTTGAATGGCTGAATTAAAATGCAGAGAAGTATGTAACTAACAATGTGATTCCTTAATCAGTGTATCCAATAGTATTAGATCAGATCTGGCGCCAGTTTAAAAGCTGGGCAAGACTGATGGCAATTGATTCCTTTTGACATGTTAAGTGGAACGAGAGGCTATGGTATGCAAAACAGAATGCATGAGGTTACAAATCACACAACACCAGGTTCTAGGCAAACAGGTTTTTTTGGAAGCACACTAGATTTTGGAGCGTCGCTCCTTCATTAGGTGATAATCCATCACCTGATGTAGGAGCGACGCTCCGAAAGCTGCTGTGCCTCCAATTAAACCTGTTGGACTGTAACCTAGTGTTGTGTGATTTTTAAAATTGTACACCCCAGTCCAAAACCGGTATCTCCAAATCAAGAATGCATGAGGGATGCGAAAATTGAATTAAGACATTCTAACACGTTTGAACCGAACCTTCAGTTTCTACAAAAGGAAGGGTTATGAAACTGCAGTGAAGACAGTTTGATAGAAGCAGGTCGTTCAGAATCATTGAAACGGAATGCAAGTATTTTATATATAGTTAATGCATGAAGTATCATGATGTGTCAGGTTTTATTCGTTCCCCACAAATACTTCCAGACAGTTTACAATGAGGCATATTGCTGGAGTCACACTTGGTGTATCTCGGAAAACACAACCCAGTGTCCTGACATCTCCATGTCGATCTTGGGTACAGTCTCCAGGCGGATGGTAACTGTAAATCCACAGACTCTCATCGCTACGTGGACAACACCTCTTCCCTGCAAGAAGCCCACCGAATTCTCCCAATTTCTGGGACTACATGGCATCTACTTGGATGAGGAGACATTCCAATTGCAAACTTTACAGATGTCCACCGATTTGGATTAACGTGTTATTCACCCCTCTGCCATCGAAACAGCCTTCGAGCGCACCTCCTCCAAACCCCGATTTACTATTCTCAATTCCTTTTAAACACCATAAAAATAGGTTCAACTGTGTCCTCACGTCGCATCCGACCAGACTCCGCATCTAACCTATCATCCTAAAACACTTCTGCCAATTCTAATTAGACCGCTCCACAAAGAGTATCTTGCTCTCTCCACCTCATCCTGCATAAAGCAAGTATCATTCTGTTGCACATTTCTTTCAAGACACATGCCCAACAAACATCCGCGAAGCTCAAGCAAACATCCCCTACGACCAAAAGACAATCAAAACCTGTTGGCACCACCACTCCTTCACCTCCTTCCTGGCCCCAGAAAGACCTTCCCGGTGAGATAGATGTTCACCTGTAATTCTTCCAAAGTAATTTATTGTATCCAGTGATTTCGATACATCGCTGCGACAAAACGTTAAGTGAGGCCACATTTTGCTGAACATCTTAGCCTTGCCTGCAGGTTCTGACCTGATCTCCCAGTCACTGTCCATTGTAATTCGCTTTCACACTACTTTTCCAACATGACCATCCTTAGCCTCGTTCTTTGCGACAGCGAATTAGACCACATATTGTGGGAAAGACCACCTCATCTTCCGCCGATGGAGATGACAGCCTGGAGACACAACATTGCATTTTCTACTTTCAAACAGCTTCCCTTCCCATCCATCAACACCAGTCCCAGGCCTCTACATCTCCCATTCATTCGACTAATCAACAATGTCTTTCAGTACTCAACGAGCTACAGCGTCATGCCCTCTACTTGTAATTCACCCGTCCTTAACTCACCATACTGCTCCCGTTTCCCACGGCTCCCCTTTATCTGCAGGCGTACTTACACCCACCTCCAGGCCGAGATGAGTATTACCCTGAAGGTTTGACATCTGTATCTGCTGATGCTGCGTGGCATGCTTTGTTCTTTCAGCGTCCTGCTTGTCTACCTTGGATTCCAGCATCTGCATGTCGTGTTATATTTTGTCTCTTCCGGAGTCACATGTCGGCCAACTGTTTTCTTCCAATAAAGGAAACAAGGAGAAAATCCGCCATGAAGTGAAATTTTTTCAATGAATTCAAATTTAACCTACTGTGAATGGATTTGATTTTTTTTCAGTATCGTTAAATGTTCTGAGATTACGATATTTGTAGTGCTACCACGCTTCTAACACGTGAGCCTACAACGAAAGGCAAAGCAAACTTAGTGGCGTGGTGGCTCAGAGGTTAGCAATGATGCTACACAGCCCTACGGAACCGGGTTTAACTTCAGCCGACGGCTACAGCCTGTTCGGAGGTTGCACTTTCTCACCATGTTTGACTGTCTTTCCATTCAAGTTCCAACGACGTGCACGTCAGGTGAATTGGTCAAGCGAAGTTGTTCATCGTTTTAAGGGATGTGAAGATTAGGTGAAAAATTCAGTGGTAAATCTAAAGTTACAGAGTAGATAAATGGGTCTGGGTGGGTTACTCTTCGGTGGGTCGGTGTGCACTTGTTCCACATTGAGAAATCTGTGAAGGGCTATTTTGCAGCAATGTTTCATGAAAGTGAACTTCGAGTAAATGGTTCGAGATCTATATCAATCATTAATCTCCTTGGCCTTTGATGTTAGTGTCTAAGTAACCAGAGGTAGATAACCAACGTTAAAAAATTCCACACGGCTGATTGGTATGGAATGAAATTACATTCCAGCTCATCAGACTGGTGCTTTCTCGATTTCTGTTTGAACAACATCTATTTCCGCTCAGTTTCAAAGTTGTGGGTTATGAAATACCGTTCTAGCTTGGTCACAAATGCAATTTAAACTTCTCAATAGTGGCACATTGATGAAAGAAACTGATATACGGAAAGAGAAAAAAGCTGCATGAAGTGAGGCCAACTTGAAATATCAACTCAATAAGACGATATTGTAAAAGGAAACAAAAGACAGATTTTCCCATGAATTATTGTGCAAGGGTTATTACATTCACAGCTTCTTCCAAACATCTCAGTAACATTTATTCTCTTCATGTCCTTCCAATTTATTCTCCATCCCTCCCTGTGAACCTCTCTCAGATACTCACGTTTGCGATTTGGCCCTCCAACTCAACTTTGCAATACACAGTCTCCTCTCAAACATTCAACTGCTTCTTCCTGTGTTTTTATCCATTCTGTCTGTGTGATCTTTTCATTCTTTCATCTTTCCTGATCTGTTACTGGTCATGCTCGGTCAGGATCCACACCGCACCTGTCTTCTTACCGATCAATTTCTGTCCCTGCATGTTCTCGATGCTGTTCTCTTCGTTGCTTACAAAACAATCTGATTGTTCTTTCCCCGTATTTCATGCCTTCCGCATATTTGTTTTAGGCTCAGTTATGCACAATATTATACAACACCAGATTGATACTCAATACAGTAAAATCCTAGCTGAAATGTGTTGCTGGCAAAGCGCAGCAGGTCAGGGAGCATCCAAGGAGCAGGAGAAGCGACGTTTCGGGCATGAGCCCTTCTTCAGGAATGAGGAAAGTGTGACCAGCAGGTAAGATAAAAAGGTAGGGAGGAGGGACTTCGGGGAGGGGCATTGGAAATGCGATAGGTGGAAGGAGGTCAAGGTGAGGGTTATAGGCCGGAGTCGGGGTAGGGGCGGAGAGGTCAGGAAGAAGATTGCAGGTTAGGAAAGCGGTGCTGAGTTCGAGGGATTTGACTGTGACAAGGTGGGGGAGGGGAAATGAGGAAACTGGAGAGATCTGCGTTCATCCCTTGTGATTGGAGGGTTCCTAGGCGGAAGATGAGGTGCTCTTCCTCCAGCAGTCGTGTTGCTATGTTCTGGCGATGGAGGAGTCTCAGGACCTGCATGTCCTTGGTGAAGTGGGAGGGGAGTTGAAGTGTTGAGCCACGGGGTGATTGGGTTGGTTGGTCCGTGTGTCCCAGAGCTGTTCTCTGAAACGTTCTGCAAGTCGGCGGCCTGTCTCCCCAGTATAGAGGAGGCCACATCGGGTGCAGTGGATGCAGTAAATGATGTGTGTAGAGGTGCAGGTGAATTTGTGGCGGATATGGAAGGATCCCTTGGGGCTTCGGAGGGAAGTACGGGGAGAGGTGTGGGCGCAAGTTTTGCATTTCTTGCGGTTGCAGGGGAAGGTGCCGGGAGTGGAGGTTGGTTTGGTGGCGGGTTGTGGACCTGACGAGGGAGTCACAGAGGGAATGATCTTTTCGGAACGCTGATGGGGAGGGAAGGGAAATATATCCCTGGTGGTGGGGTCTGTTTGGAGGTGGCGGAAATGACGACGGATGATATGATGCATATGGAGGTTGGTCGGGTGGTAGGTTGGTCGAGGTGTCCCAGAGGTGTTCTCTCAAACGTTCGACAAGTAGGCGTGGTGGAAGGTGTGGACCAGTGGGGTTCTGTCTTGGTGGCGATTGGAGGGGCCGGGCTCAAGGGCGGAGGAGCTCCCATGAGGACCATTTCCAATACTGTACAACTCAGATGGCCTACTTCTTCAAAGACCACAATTTACCCACAGACGTGATTGACGGTGTCCTCCACTGCATCCCCTCCACTTCCCGCTCCTCTGCCCTTGCGCCCCGCCCCTCCAATCGCCACCAGGACAGAACCCCACTGGTCCTCACCTTCCACCACGTCTACTTGTGGAACGTTTCAGGGTCACCTCTGGGACAGCTGGACCAACCAACCCAATCACCCCGTGGCTCAACACTTCAACTCCCCCTCTCACCCCACCAAGGACGTGCAGGTCCTTGGACTCCTCCATCGCTAGATCATAACAACAGGACGTCTGGAGGAAGATCACCTCATCTTCCACCTAGGAACCCTCCAATCACAAGGGATGAACGCAGATCTCTCCAGTTTCCTCATTTCCCCTCCCCCACCTTGTCACAGTCAAATCCCTCGAACTCAGCACCGCTTTCCTAACCTGCAATCTTCTTCCTGACCTCCCCGCCCCACCCCACCCACTCCGGCCTATCACCCTCACCTTAATCTCCTTCCACCTATCGCATTTCCAACGTCCCTGCGACCATATGGAGTTTGCATGTTCTGCTCTGCCTGCATGGCTTTTTTCTGGGTTCTCTGATTTCCTCCTACAGTAAAAAAAAGTTATGTACAGAAGATGGATTAGACATGCTAAATTCCTGTAATATCCATGGTGTACATTGTAGATGTGTTAGACATGGGAAATGTAGAACAACTTGGTTTGTGTAACTAGTTTGGATGCATTTTGCAGTAATGGTGTGGATTCAATGGGCTGACTCACTTTCTTCCACACGGAAGGTATTCAAATATTCTAATTCTGATCGTGAGACTCACAAATTAAAGGTAGTAACATATCAAGATTGTCTGCTCCGTGACACTTGGCCAGAAGCCTTTTCTCAATGCAAACACACAAGGAAAACAACACTGCATTAACACGTGGTATATACTAACAAAAAATGAGTTGCACACTTAGTCCTTTGAGTCTGATTTGTGATCCGCTAATATCATTACTGATACAGTTTTTCGTCATCTTTTACCACTGCGGCCTGCGTTCACTTCCTGGCAAGGTGAACAGGACTGTTTTTTTCAGCTGTTATATCCCCCTTTGTCCAGTACATCCCTACCTACGTTCGTGAAAACACCCACGACGATCACCTCATCCAAGATTTTTGTTTCACCGCCCCCAACCCCTCATCTTCAGCCGGGACTTCCAGCCCCTGAACACATCGACCTGCCATGACGAAGGTCTCCAAGTCCTCCATTTCTTCTCCTCACGCGGTCCCATCTGGTACCCTTCTAATGATATCCTCATCCGTCTGGCTGAACAATTCCTGAACAATTCTCCTATCAATCCTTTCACTTCCTCCAAACCAAACGGGTAGCATTGGGCACCCTCATGCGTCCCAGCCTGTTTGTCGGCATTGAACAGTCAATCATCTGCATTTACACCAGCACCACGCCCAACTGTTTCTCTGTCAAATCGATGACTGTATCAGCGCCCCCTCGTGCTCCCACGAGGTGAAAGGTTCATCAACTTTCCAAGCACCTTCCACCTAAACCTCACATTCACCTTGTCCATCTGGGACACCTCATTCCCCTTCCTGGAACTTTAAATCACCGTCTCCGGCGACTAACTAGCCATAGACATCTAATACAAGCCCACGGACTCCCATAACTATCTAGACTACAATTCTTCCCACCGAACTTACTGTAAAAACGCGACCTCTTATTCCCAATTCCTCTGCCTCCGCCGCATCTGTTGCCAGGCTGTCCAATTCCATCTGAGAATGTCCCCATTGCCTCTTTCTTCCAAGATCGCAACTTCCCTTCCCACGTGTTTGACAATGCCCTGCAGCGCATCCCCTTCACTTCCCACGCCACTGCCCTTGAACACCACCCCTCCCAACGCGACAAGGTGCCCTGGTCCTCACATTCCGCTCACCAACCTCCAAAAACATTGACTCATTCCCCACCACTTCTACCACTTCTAAACAGACCGCAAGACCAAATATATATTTCTGTCCCAATCCGTATCAGTGTTCCTGAGAGACCATTCCCTTTCCGGCAACCTCGTCATGTCCACACCCTCCACCAACCCACACCCCAATCCTGGCACTATTCCCTACCATCGCAGAAAGTGCAAAACCTGCGCCCACACCACTACTCTCTCCTCCGTCCAAAGCCCCAAAGAGCCTTCCTCATCCATCTGCAATTTACCTCTACGTCGACCAATGTCATCTGCTGCACCCATTGCACCCGATGCGGTCTCCTCTGCATTGGGGAGACAGGATGCTTTCTTGCAGATCGTTTCAGAGAATATCTCTGGGACACCTGCACCCATCAACCCCTTCCACCCGTCGCTGAACACCTCAAATCGCCCTCCGCTCTCTCAAGGACATGCACTTCCTGGGCCTCCACCACCACCAAATTGTTACCACCCGACGGCAGGAGATTGAACGCATTATATTCCACCTTGGAACACCGCAACCACTCAGGATAAATGTGGATTTCAACAGCTTCCTCCTCGCCCCTCCAACCACATCACCACAGTCTCAAGCCTCCAAATCGGCTCCGCTCTCCTGATATGTCCATCACTCCCTGCAACCTATCAGCTCCTCCATCACCTGTATCCACCTATCGCTTCCTCAACCACTATCCCCCAACCTAACTCCCACATAACTGTCAGCACCCGGCCTCAAGTCTCATTCCTTATGAAGAGCTCATGTCTAAAACATCGATTCTCATGCCCCTCTGACGCTGCCTGATCTGTTGTGCTTTTGCCGCAACACAATGTACTTACAGGTAACCTAGATACAGCGGATGCAGTCTGAAACTAGAATCTTGAATCTAAATAGAGTAAATTGATTGTTTTACTTCAAAATTCTGTCGACTTTGGAACAATTTCTATTGATTCGAGGTCTGTTGATATGACCCCACTATTTATCAACGGCGGTAGAGAGAAATCATGGAGTGACTGACCAGTTAGGCTAACACTGGAAAACAATAACTAGATTGAACAGAATCAGTCAGCATTTATTTACGAAACTGAAATGAGGTTGAGATCGTGCCTGGCTTGTTGTGTGCAGTGTTGGAACCCTTATCTGTTTAAAAAAAAATTACCTATCTGGTGACTGCACAACAAAGATTTCCCAGACTGATTCAGGGGATGGCAGGACTGACCTATGAGGAATGAATGGATTGGTTATGATGAAAATCACTCCAGTTTAGAATGATGAAGTGGGATGCCACAGATACGATTAAAGTTCTAAAAGGAACTAAGAGGGAAATGCTGGCAGAGTGCTTTCAATGACCAAGGAGTCCAGCACCGTGGGGTTTGGGGGGCGGTGTGAGGGTGGGTTACAAATAAAGTGCATGGGGTAGGCAATTTAAGACTGAGATGAGGATATTTTCCTACATAAAGACTGGTGACTGTGGAAATTGCTGTCACTGAACGCAGTTAGTCCGGAAAGTGAAATGTTTACAAGATGAAGACACCTATCGTTCTGAGGGCGAAAAGAATCAAAAGGTACAGGTCTAATGTGGTAGCAGGCTGCTGGGCGGAATGATCAGCCATAACCATACTGACGAGTACAGCTGGATCGAACATCACAACAATCTACACTTGTTCCATTTTTCTATATTACTATTCCATTAAAGGATGAATATAAAAATAAAATGATTGCAACTGACACAGACATCAGCACTCCATCATCACTTCTAGATGAAAATCCTGCAACACCTTACCAAACATCAATCCTCTGCAAATTTAGCACGTGAAATGCAGCATCTCGAGAAGTTACACAGTGATTTGCAAAGCTGCTGCACTGACTGATCTATCTCTCGCTTTTAAGCCAGTTATCAAACTATTGAATGTTCTGACCAAAGCTACAGAGCATGTAGGAAAGAAGAAAACATACTTAGAATTTTTCTGATACTCGGGGGAGGGATGGTTGCAATGGGATGTGATGAGTTGAGAAGTGCATCACTGAGAGGAACAATGGGATGGGAGTTTCGTGGAGAGTAGGCAACCAACAACGTTAATTTTCAACACGAACCCCCATCCTGATTAGTTCTCTCCTTCCACTCCCCGCTCGATTCTCCCAGCCTCTGACAAATTGGCAGCCAGCTCAGGGACAGAGATGTTCACAGGAACACGTTTGCAGCCTTCTCAGTTACAAATACCAACGTCAGGGTCTCCCAAAAGCACATACCCTCTTGGAAGACAACAACGATTTCGGCCAATAACCTATGTTTTCAGCCACATTCACATCAAAGACATGAAAAAAAATTCCGTGCGATTGGGGTTCAAGCTTCCATCCTCTGACATATCCTCTGCCACTGTATTAAATTATTTTTGAAAGTGTGTTGGCTTGCGTGGCGCGATGATCTTTCACAGTGGTCAGCCTTTTGCCTTGTGGCTGCAGAAATACTGTTCGAATCCGAATTACAGCATGTGATAGTTTCCCCATTTTACACCATGTGACACGTGCTACACAAACGCAGTAAGTAATCCATTTTTTCACATGAAAATATTCTCCAAGGTGATGACTTGTTCCTTCAAACTGCGTTCTTGCACGTCACTGCCTGGCATATATTAGGAGTCAAACCCACTCTTTGGCGACCTTTTTTTCCTGCTGCAATCACTAACCACCTTTTGTAACTTTCCTCCCAATTCCCTGAGGCACTGCACAATAGAACACGCAATTTAACATCGACACCGTTCAGTCATTGTTGCTGCATTCACTGTTGCTGTGTAAACATGCCCCAATATCACATCGGGACCTACAAAGCAGCTGATCCATTTAGATGTTGTGGTTGTGAGATCAATGCTCATGTATCAAAATTAACGATCATGCAGCAGAGATCATTGGAGCATAAGGATCAGGAAAATCCACAGATGTGCAGGTTAGGTGAATTGATCATGCTAAATTGCCCATCATGTTCTGGATTGTGAAAGTTAGGTGCATTATCTGGGGTAAATGTCGGATAGTAAGGTAAGGAATGGAACTGGGTGGGTCACACTTCGGAGGGTCGCTGGAACCTTGTTTGGTCAAAGGGCCGGATTCAACGCTGTAGGGTTTGCTCTGATCCTATGAAAAGGACACAGGGCAGTATTGAGCCAAACAGAGTTTTTGGAAACGTTTCTCAGGCTTTCTGCGTGATTTATTTCATTTCTTCTTCGGCTCGAGCTAGATTATTGTGCACAGTTCTGCAATGCACATTACAGCAGGGAAGTGATAACATGGGAAACCAGTTTAGAAGAGATCAGCCGGGATTTTGTCTGGGCTGAAGAGTTTCAGTTCGAAGAGAGATTGGGCAGACTGGTGTTATTTTTCTTAGAGAAGAGGGGATTGAAAGGAGACAGGATTGAGAGGTATGAAAGAATTAGAGATACGGATAGGGTAGACTGAAAGAAACGTTTCAACTTAAGGAAGAGATCAATCACGGGGGTGGCATAGATTTAATTTAAGATGCAGAAAGGTTTGCGTTGATGTGTGGAAAAACGTTTTCAGCCACTGAATGTTTGGAATCATGGAACTCACAGTAAGGGTGAGCAGCCCTCAGATGTGGATTTGTGAAGCCAAATTAGACAAGACTATGGGGAAAGTGATTTAAAAAGTATTATTGTCCAGTACCGACACAGAAGCTGAGGGGCTTCTTTCTTCCCAGAAGTCCTGGTAGGTACCTCAGCCTCTCACTGCACCAGTCTAAAGTTCAGTTGCTATCAACAATCGTGTTTGCCGTTTGGTGCGGCTCAGTGCATAACGCTGTTGCTTCCCAGCGCTCAGGCCCCAGTTCGATTCCGGCCTTGAGTGATTGACATTGCGGGGGTTGTGTATTCTCCTGCGTGTGCTTTCTTCGGTTGCTATGGTTTCTTCACACAATCCAAAGATGTGAATGTTAAGTAGATGGCATCGAAAATTGATATAAGTGTTGCAAATCAGTGATAGAAATAGGAATTATAGCATCAGTTAATATTTCGGCTCGAGGGAACTTTCTTCAGAACTGATCTCGAGTGAAATATTAATTCTGATTTCTCTCCGTCAGACTGTCAGACCGGCTGAGCTTTTCCAGTAATTCCAACTTTTGCAGTTTACTGCGGATCGGGAAAGAAAGGTTCGGGGAGTGTGAATCTTTTCGGTGGTGCGGTGTGATTCAATCGCCTTGTACAATAGGGATTCAATTATTTCTGACTCCGTGAGATTTTCTCTTTTCTTTTCTACATCTGTTTTTGACATCCCTGTTATTATATGAGTTGCACAACTGCACACAATATCCAGCATAGTCAAATGGACAAATGAAATAAGGTTTGGAAATTGTCCAATCCGTTACCTCGTGCGGGATATTAATATCTGTTGTTACAATCGCGTTGGGACGTGTCAAAGGAAGGACAGTGCTGTCTGAATCAACCTGGTGAAGGACGACAGCTCCTGGTAAAATAGTTTGTCAGTAACTGTGGAAACCCGTGATACCTGCAAGCTTCAAATTGTGCCCGTATTGGAATGAAAACTGTTTGACAGGTTTGTTCCGAATTGAAGTGTTCACTGGAAGCAGGAAACTGAAAGAGCTGTACATTTCAACCAACTTACCTCATTATTGCATCGCACTGAATACCACTCATTGCCAGCCGTATGCAGGAAAATCTCTCCAGACACTCTGGTCCAATACTTCTTGACTCACAGCACCTCCCCAAGCCGTGAAATCACAGAAGATACGGCACCTGCCGGATTACGACATCGTTCCTCAAAATTTTAACTTTCAGATACACCTTCCGTTGATTTTTCTGCTACTTTAGGCAATCTCATCAGCTGTATATCCTGCTTACAATGTGACTTCTCGAAACTGGGGAGAGGAAAATAAAGTCTTGACGACTTTGCGAACACCTCGGCTCTGTCTGAAAAAAAAAAACAGTAACCCTGGGATACCAGCTTTCTGTCAGTGGAACATTCCACGGTGTTCCCATACAACCATTTCAGTATCTGGTCAGCTGCAGTGAGCGCGCAACGCACAGCACAAGCAAGAAGAGCAGCACCTCATTTTCTACTGAGAGACCATGCAGCCTTCAGCACTTAACATCCAGTTGAATAATTTCAGTACGTGCCCTGTCTTCTTCCACCTTCTTTACCTACCCATCTGTTCCTTCAGTATTAAAGATGCATCGTTGGACTCTAAACATTTTCTTGCTGTTCTCTCCACAGATGGACTAGACCTGTTGAGTTTGCTCAAATATTTCTGTTTTTGTTTGGATAACATTATTCCATTCCGATTGTCAGACTGCAGGATACGTGTGATTAGACAAGCGGGTGCTCAGAAGATATTTAGCAGGATGTTGCTTGGAGTGAACCATTCCCACTGTGAAGATAAACAACCTCTGCTGTGGTCGTTTATCTAAGAACAAAGAATGCTGAGTAAGGAACTGGGTCGGGTTTTAGTTCAGGTTTGGACTGAACCAATGAATTTCTTGTGATTCCGTTTCAATTCCTGCAGACTGGAGTTCGATTTCGTCCTGCTGACCAGGTAACATCCTTCACATTCTCAGGGCAAGTTTTTAGGGAATCAATTGGTATGAAACGTGATCAGTTCAGCATCGTCTCTTCACCCGCTACAACTGTGAAGTTCATGCAGAAATTCAATTGTCTTGAAACACAACATTTCCTACTCAACTGTTTCAAAACACAACATTTCCCTCCCACGCATGCACAATTTCGTTGTCTATTTCAGGTCGAGATTGGTAAAATGTCTGTTTCCCACTGGTAGACGGGTTGATGTGGATGGTCTGGGAAAATACATTGACGTGATGAGTCAACCACGAAGATATCGAATGGCGGGGCAGGGACGTTGGGTTGAATGGGGTCATCCTGTTCCTCACCGTCTGTGCTGTTTCTGGCAGAATGTTTCAAACAATATCATAAAGATGATAATGTGATCGTGCACCACCTAATATCAAGTCAGGGTGTGCTACATATATGACAATATAGCAGTACGTGAAATGGTAAGATTGTGAGTTTGATCCTCACTTGAAGCAGCTTTTACTTACAGGGTCCATGGATGATTGGAACATCACTTTGAGGTACAACTAGAACAAAGAACATTACAGTGCAATACATGGCCTTCGGCCCTCGATTCGTGCACTGAACCGTGAAACCAATCTGATGTCCATTGAACGCAAATTCTTCTGTTAGAACCCATAAGTTATCCACTGACCATTCAATTGCCCTGAAAAGTAGTGAGCCTACTAATGTTGAAGGCAAGATGCGCCACACTCTGCCGACTCTCTGTGCAAATAACCTACCTCTGATAAATTTGCTGCTACCCCTCAACTTAAAATATATCCCGTCATGTGAGCCATCTTCGCCTGAAGAAAAAGATCCGCACCGGCCATATTATCTAATCCTCTGATCATCATGTTCGTCTCTATTAAGTCACTCCTCAGCCTTCTTCTCTCTCTAAAAACAAGTTGTATTCAATACTCCAAGGGCAGCCACACTAGAGGATTTCGAGAGCAACAGCATTCTCTGAATCTGCATCCCTCTACCAACAATAGCTAATAAATCAGATGCCTGCTAAACAATCGTGTGAAAGTGGTTGATAACTTAGAGGGATCTATGTGCATGGACACCGAGCTCTCTCTGCTCATTTACACTAACAAAATTCTTGAAATGCGCCGAGTACTCTCTAGTCCTGTTACTCCTTGAAAAATGAATCACATCACACAATTCACATTAAAATCCATTAGCCACTTCTCAGCCAAGCTCTGCAATTTATCTCTTCCCAATGTAACCTGTAACATCCTTCTGCCCTGTCCACAACTCCACCACCCTAGGTGACATCGGCAAACCTACTAAGCAATCCCTCTATGACATCATCCAGGTCATTTATCAACATGAAAGCGAGCACTAGACCCAAAACCAATCCTTGCATTACACCACTCGCAACTGCACACCGGGATAAACATTTCCCATCAACAACCACTCTCGAAATTCTTTCAGCGAGACAATTTAGAACATAGAACACAGAGCATTTCAGCGCAGTAAGAACTCTTCAGCCCTTGATGTTACTCCGAGCTGTGTAACCAATCTGGAACGTATCTATCCCACAGTATTCCATTTTTATCATTATGTTTATTCAATGACAATTTAATTGGCCTCAAAGTTAGCGAGTCGATCACCGTTGGTAGCAGGGCGTGTCATCTCTTCCCCGTACTGCTCTCTGTGTAAACATACTACCTCTGACATCTGTCCTCTTTCTATCAACACTCAATTTAAAGCTATGTCCCCTTGTGCTAATTATCACCATCTGAGGAAAAGTACCCCCACTGTCCATCCTATCTAACCTTCTGATGATCGTTCATGTCGCAACCTTCCTCTCTTTCATGGAAACAGCCTCAGATCCCTCAGCCTTTTCTCGTAAGACTTTCGCACCATGCCAGGCAACATCTTCGTACATTTTTTCCAAACCCTTCCCAAAGCTCCACATTCTTCCTATAATACAATGTACCGAACCACATGCAATATGCCAACTGCGGCCACATCAGAGTTTTGTACAGCTGCACATGACCTTTTTGGCCCCAAAACCTTATTCCACTGGCAATAAAAACTAACACATCATATGCTTTCTTAACAACCAGATCAACCTTGGTGGCAACAATCAGGCATCCATCTACATGGACACTGATATCTCTTTGCTCATGTAAGCTGCGAAGAATCTTACCATTAGCCAAGAACTGTGTCCTCCTGTTGGTCCTTGCAAGGTTTTTCAACTCACACTTTTCCCCACTAAACTGCTTTTGCCACCTGTCAGGCTAGCTCCGCAGCTTGGAAATGTGTTGCTGGAAAAGCGCAGCAGGTCAGGCAGCATCTAGGGAACAGTAGAATCGACGTTTCGGGCATTAGCCCTTCTTCAGGAGGGCTTCTTTCCTGAAGAAGGGCTAATGCCCGAAACGTCGATTCTACTGTTCCCTAGATGCTGCCTGACCTGCTGCGCTTTTCCAGCAACACATTTCCATCTCTGATCTTCAGCATCTGCAGACCTCACTTTCTCCTCACTAGCTCCGCAGCTTAGCTATGTTCCTGTGTCACCTGCAACATCCTTCGGCACTCTCCACAAATCCATCGACCTGAGTGTAATCGGCAAATTTACTAAACCATTCTTCTATACACTCATCCAAGTCGTAAAGAAATTGACAATTAGCAATGGACCCAAAACAGATACTTGTGGTGCACCACTAGTAACTGAACTCCAGGATGAATATTTCCCACCAACCACCACCCTGGGTCTTCTTTCAGTTAGCTACTTTCAGATCCAAACCACGAAATAAAACTCACTTCCATACCTCCATATTGTGTTCAATAGCCTACCGTGGGGAACCTTATGAAATGCCTTGCTACAACCTATATATACCACAGAAACCGCTTTACCCTCATCCACATGTTTGTTCACATTCTCAAAGAAATCAGTAAGATTTCTCATGGCCCAATGTACCCTTCAGAAAACAGTGTTGGCTATCCCTAATCAACTTATTCTTTCTAGATAATTATAAATCCAATCACTGAAAGATTTTCAACACTTAACCAATATAAATGTAAGGTTCACTGTTCTACAATTACCAGGGCTGTCTCTACTCCACTCTTGAACAAGGGGACAACATCTTCTATTCCTGTAAACAATGGTGACATAAAGATCATAGTCAAAGGCTCTCAAATGTCCTCCTTGTCTTCTGAGAGAATCCTAGGTTAAATCCCATCAGGTCTAGAGAACATATCTATTTTCACACTTTAAAGAATTGCTAACATCTCCTCTTATGAAACTCAATTCCGCTCAGTTTAATAGGTCGTATCTCTATATTCTCCTCGACACCATTGTCTTTTTTCATGTGTGAATAAAGGCGGGAAATATTCCTTTAGCAACTCTCCTTTTCTCGGACTTCACGCACAACTTGCCAGTATTTTCCATCATGAGCCATTATCTTACTGGAGTAATACTTTTAGTTGTGACATATCTACAGAAAGCTTTCAGGTTTTGCTTGATAGCACCTGCCAAAGATGTTTCATGTCCCCTCCTGGTCCTTCCAGGCTAACGTTTCATTCTCAAGCGCCCGAACCAAAGCTTCACGTCTCATCTTTACATGAGCCTCCTTCTTCCCCTTGACAAGTGATGCAAGATCTTTAGTCATCCACGGCTCTCCCCCTCTCAACCACTTCCTCCCTGCTTAATTTGCACATACGAATCAAGGACTTGCAGTAGTTGTTCCTAGAACAAGGTTCACATTTCAATTGAGCCCATCCTTGAAGTTACTTTCCCCATCCTGTGCAAAATATGTCTTTCCTCGTCGCATCATAATTGCCTTTTACCACACCTAAAATTCTTGTCCTGTGGTGTATACGTATCCCTACCGATGGCAAAAGTGAACAAAACAGAATTGTAGTCACTATCACCAAAGTGCCCACCTACCTGCAAATCTAATTCCTGGCTCCGTACATTTCCCAATATCAAATCCAGTGAGGCCTCGCATCTTGTTGGCCTATCTACATGCTGTGTTGGAAACCCTCCTGCACATATTAGAATGAAAGTGACTCGTCTAAAGTACTCGAACTATTGCTTTTTCTGTCAATATTGGTAAGTTAGAATTCCCCATAACAAGTACATGTTACTTTCGCTTCTATCCAGAATAATATTAGCAATCCTTTCCTCCACATCTCTAAATTGCTTCGATGGTCTGAAGAAAACTCCCAACAGAGTAACGTCTCCTTTCCTTTTTCTATCAACAGCCCATACTACCTTAGTAGACGAGGCCTCATCAAATGCCCTTTCCACTACTGTCATACTGTCCTTGAATTACAATAGAACACCTCTCCCTCCTTTCCCCTTTTCCTGTTCTTACTGAAGCATCTGGCCTCGGAAACTGCAACAATTAATTTCCTGCTCTGCGTGTGTATCTGAAATGGCTACAACCCCGCAGTGTCAGGTACCAACACAAGCTGCAAGTTCACTCAACTTATTCAGGATGCTCCTGCTGTTGAAGTAGACAAACTTTAAACCACCTTCCTGCTTGTCAGTACGCTTCTGCGACCTTCAAACCTTGGGAAGGGAAATTGTGGTCTCGAAAGAAGGAGGCCTTGTGGTGTATTCTGTGGTGGAACTGGTCCTCTTGGGAG
>NC_057717.1:81898413-81903086 GCF_004010195.1 Chiloscyllium plagiosum | reverse complement strand
TCCTGAAGAAGGGCTAATGCCCGAAACGTCGATTCTACTGTTCCCTAGATGCTGCCTGACCTGCTGCGCTTTTCCAGCAACACATTTCCATCTCTGATCTTCAGCATCTGCAGACCTCACTTTCTCCTCACTAGCTCCGCAGCTTAGCTATGTTCCTGTGTCACCTGCAACATCCTTCGGCACTCTCCACAAATCCATCGACCTGAGTGTAATCGGCAAATTTACTAAACCATTCTTCTATACACTCATCCAAGTCGTAAAGAAATTGACAATTAGCAATGGACCCAAAACAGATACTTGTGGTGCACCACTAGTAACTGAACTCCAGGATGAATATTTCCCACCAACCACCACCCTGGGTCTTCTTTCAGTTAGCTACTTTCAGATCCAAACCACGAAATAAAACTCACTTCCATACCTCCATATTGTGTTCAATAGCCTACCGTGGGGAACCTTATGAAATGCCTTGCTACAACCTATATATACCACAGAAACCGCTTTACCCTCATCCACATGTTTGTTCACATTCTCAAAGAAATCAGTAAGATTTCTCATGGCCCAATGTACCCTTCAGAAAACAGTGTTGGCTATCCCTAATCAACTTATTCTTTCTAGATAATTATAAATCCAATCACTGAAAGATTTTCAACACTTAACCAATATAAATGTAAGGTTCACTGTTCTACAATTACCAGGGCTGTCTCTACTCCACTCTTGAACAAGGGGACAACATCTTCTATTCCTGAAAACAATGGTGACATAAAGATCATATTCAAAGGCTCTCAAATGTCCTCCTTGTCTTCTGAGAGAATCCTCGGTTAAATCCCATCAGGTCTGGAGAACATATCTATTTTCACACTTTAAAGAATTGCTAACATCTCCTCTTATGAAACTCAATTCCGCTCAGTTCAATAGGTCGTATCTCTAAATTCTCCTCGACACCATTGTCTTTTTTCATGTGTGAATAAAGGCGGGAAATATTCCTTTTCTCCTTTTCTCTCCTTTTCTCGGACTTCACGCACAACTTCCCAGTATTTTCCATCATGGGCCATTATCTTACTGGAGTAATTCTTTTAGTTGTGACACATCTACAGAAAGCTTTCAGGTTTTGCTTGATAGCACCTGCCAAAGATGTTTCATGTCCCCTCCTGGTCCTTCCCGGCTAACGTTTCATTCTCAAGCGCCCGAACCGAAGCTTCACGTCTCATCTTTACATGAGCCTCCTTCTTCCTCTTGACAAGTGATGCAAGATCTTTAGTAATCCACGGCTCTCCCCCTCTCAAACATTTCCTCCCTGCATAATTTGCACATACGAATCAAGGATTTGCAGTAGCTGTTCCTTGAACAAGTTTCACATTTCAATTGAGCCCATCCTTGAAGTTACTTTCCCCATCCTGTGCAAAATATGTCTTTCCTACTCGCATCATAATTGCCTTTTACCACACCTAAAACTCTTGTCCTGTGGTGTATACGTATCCCTACCTATGGCAAAAGTGAACATAACCGAATTGTAGTCACTATCACCAAAGTGCCCACCTATCTCCAAATTTAATTCCTGGCTCCGTACATTTCCCAATATCAAATCCAGTGAGGCCTCGCATCTTGTTGGCCGATCTAAATACTGTGTTAGAAACCCTCCTGCACATATTGGAATGAAAGGTACTCGTCTAAAGTACTCGAACTATTGCTTTTTCAGTCAATATTGGTAAGTTAGAATTCCCCATAACATATACATGTTACTTTCGCTTCTATCCAGAACAATATTAGCAATCCTTTCCTCCACATCTCTAAATTGCTTCGATGGTCTGAAAAAAACTCCCAACAGAGTAACGTCTCCTTTCCTATTTCTATCATCAGCCCATACTCTATGAGGAGACGAGGCCTCACCAAATGCCCTTGCCACCACTGTCATACTGTCCTTGAATAACAATAGCACACCTCTCCCTCCTTTCCCATTTTCCTGTTCTTACTGAAGCATCTGGCCTCGGAAACTGCAACAATTCATTTCCTGCTCTGCGTGTGTATCTGAAATGGCTGCAACACCGCAGTGTCAGGTACCAACACAAGCTGCAAGTTCACTCAACTTATTCAGGATGCTCCTGCTGTTGAAGTGGACATACTTTAAACCACCTTCCTGCTTGTCAGTACGCTTTTGCGACCTTCAAACCTTGGGAAGGGAAATTGTGGTCTCGAAAGAAGGAGGCTTTGTGGTGTATTCTATGGTGGAACTGGTCCTCTTTGGAGAAGATACGGCGGAGGCGGAGGGATTCGGATACGGGATGGCATTTTTGCAGGAGATAAGGTGGGAGGAGTTGTAATCCAGGTAGCTGCTGGTGTCGGTTGGTTTGGAAAAAATGTCAGTGTCAAGTCGGTCGTCATTAATTGAGATGGAGAGATCCAGGAAGGGGAGGGAGGTGTCAAAGATGGTCCAGGTAATTTTAAAGTCAGGATGGAATGCGGTGCTGAAGTTGATGAATTGCACAACCTCCTCACAGGAGCACGAGGTGGCGCCAATGCAGTCATCAATGTCACGGAGGAAGAGGTGGGGAGTGGTGCCGGTGTAATTACAGAAGATCTACGTATGAACCAAAGAGTCAGGCATAGCTGGGGCCCATACGGGTGCCCATGGATACCCCTTTGGTCTGGAGGATGTGGGAGGATTCGAAGAAGAAATTGTTAAGTTTGAGGACCAGTTCGGCAAAATGAATGAGAGTGTTGTTGGAAGGGTATTGTTGGGGACGACGGGAGAGGATGAAACGGAGGGCTTGAAGGCGCTGCTCATGGCGGATGGAGGTGTAGACGGATTAGACATCCATGGTGAAGATGTGGCGTTGGGGGCCGGGGAAACGGATATCTTGGAGGAGGTGGAGAGCGAGAGTGGTGTCTCGAACGTATGTGGAGAGTTCCTGGACTAGGGTGGATAGGACAGTGTCGATGTTGGTAGACATGCGTTCAGTGGGGCATGCGTATGCTGAGATAATGGGTTGGCCAGGGTGGTCAGGCTTGTGGATCTTGGGAAGGAGGAAGGACCGGGCAGTACGGGTTTCCCGGACAATGAGGTTGGAACCTGTGGGTGGGAAATGTCCTGAGGTGATGAGGTTGTGTATGGTCTAGAGATGATGGTTTGGTGAAGGTGGTGGGGTCATAGTCGAGGGGGCTGTAGGAAGAGGTGTCCTCGAGTTGGCTTTTGGCTTCAACAGTGAAGAGGTCAGTGCGCCAGACTACCACTGCGCCCCCTTTATCTGCTGGATTGATAGTGAGGTCGGGATTGGAGCAGAGGGATTAGAGGACGGCATGTTGTCCCGTATTCCAAATTCCTCCGCCTCCGCCGTGTCTGCTCCCAGGAGGACCAGTTACACCACAGAATACACCAGATGGCCTCCTTCTTTAGAGACCGCAATTTCCCTTCCCACGTGATTACAGATGCCCTCCAATGCATCTCGTCCACATTCTGCAACTCCGCCCTCAGACGCCACGCCTCCAACCGCAACAAGGACAGAACGCCCCTGGTGTTCACCTTCCACCCTACCAACCTTTGCATAAACCATATCATCCGACGACATTTCCGCCACCTCCAGACAGACCCCAACACAAGGGATACATTTCCCTTCCCAGCCCTTTCCGCCTTCCGCAAAGACCGTTCCCTCCATGACTCTCTGGTCTGGTCCACGCGCCCCGACAACCCACCCTCCCATCCTGGCACTTTCCCCTGCCACTGCACGAATTACAAAACCTGCGCCAATACCTCTTCCCTCACCTCCATCCAACGCCCTAAAGGAGCCTTCCACATCCATCAAAGTTTTACTTGCACATCCACCAATATCATTTATTGTATCCGTTGCTCCCGATGCTGTCTCCTCTACGTTGGGGAGTTTCGACGCCTCCTGGCAAAGAGCTTTAGGGAACATCTCTGGGACACCCGCACCAATCAACCACACCGCCCTGTGGACGAACATTTCAACTTCCCCTCCCACTCTACCGAGGACATGGAGTTCCTGGGCGTCCTTCACCGCCGCTCCCTCACCACTACATGCTTGGAGGAAGAGCGCCTCATCTTCGACCTCGGAACACTTCAACGCCAGGACATCAATGTGGACTTCAACAGTTTCCTCATTTCCCCTTCCCACACCTCACCCCAGTTCCAAACTTCCAGGGCAGCACTGTCCCCATGACTTGTCCTACCTGCCTATCTTCTTTTCCACCTATCCACTCACCCCTTCCCCCCGAACTATCACCTTCATTCCCTCCCCCACTCACCTATTGTACTCTATGCTACTTTGACCCCACCCCACCCTCCTCTCACTTATCTCTCCACCCTTCAGGCTCTCTGCCTGTATTCCTGATGAAGGGCCTTTGCCCAAAACGTCGATTTTACTGCTCCTCGGATGTCTGCCTGAACTGCTGTGCTTTTCCAGCACAACTCTAATCTAGACCTTACTAATGATAAGTCATTCTCCCAACATTATACCAAAATGTATACTTCTTATCGAGGGGAATGGATACAGGGGAGTACTGCTCTGCCTGTCGATTCCCGTTTCATCCCGCGACTGTAAGCAACCTCCCTTTCTCTTGTACCTGAGCTGTTACTGGTTCCCCATAAATCCTCTCAATTACCCCCTCAGTCCGCCGAATTATCCGACGTTTATTGAGGTACAACTCCAGTACACTTGCAC
>NC_057717.1:81891162-81897913 GCF_004010195.1 Chiloscyllium plagiosum | reverse complement strand
CCCCACCACCTTCACCAAACCATCATCTCAAGACCATACACAACCTCATCACCTCAGGACATTTCCCACCCACAGGTTCCAACCTCATTGTCCAGGAAACCCGGACTGCCCGGTCCTTCCTCCTTCCCAATATCCACAAGCCTGACCACCCTGGCCAACCCATTATCTCAGCATACTCATGCCCCACTGAACGCATGTCTACCTACATCGACACTGTCCTATCCACATTGTCCAGGAACTCTCCACATACGTTCGAGACACCACTCTCGCTCTCCACCTCCTCCAAGACATCAGTTTCCCCGGCCCCCAACGCCACATCTTCACCATGGATATCTAATCCGTCTACACCTCCATCCGCCATGAACAGCGCCTTCAAGACCTCCGTTTCATCCTCTCCCGAAGTCCCCAACAGTACCCTTCCAACGACACTCTCATTCATTTGGCCGAACTGGTCCTCAATTTCTCCTTCGAATCCTCCCAATCCTCCCACATCCTCCAGACCAATGGGGTAGCCATGGGCACGCGTTGGGCCCCAGCTATGCCTGTCTCTTTGTTTCCTACGTAGATCTTCTGTAATTACACCGGCACCACTCCCCACCTCTTCCTCCGTGACATTGATGACTGCATTGGCGCCACCTCGTGCTCCCGTAAGGAGGTTGTGCAATTCATCAACTTCACCCTGACTTTAAAATTACCTGGACCATCTCTGACACCTCCCTCCCCTTCCTGGACCTCTCCATCTCAAATAATGACGACCGACTTGACACTGACATTTTTTCCAAACCAACCGACACCCGCAGCTACCTGGATTTTAACTCCTCCCACCCCATCTCCTGCAAAAATGCCATCCCGTATCCGAATCCCTCCGCCTCCGCCGTATCTTCTCCCAAGAGGACCAGTTCCACCACAGAATACACCACAAGGCCTCCTTCTTTCGAGACCACAATTTCCCATCCCAAGGTTTGAAGGTCGCAAAAGCGTACTGACAAGAAGGAAGGTGGTTTAAAGTATGTCTACTTCAACAGCAGGAGCATCCTGAATAAGTTGAGTGAACTTGCCGCTTGTGTTGGTACCTGACACTGCGGTGTTGTAGCCATTTCAGATACACACGCAGAGCAGGAAATTAATTGTTGCAGTTTCCGAGGCCAGATGCTTCAGTAAGAACAGGAAAAGGGGAAAGGAGGGAGAGGTGTGCTATTGTTATTCAAGGACAGTATCACAGTGGTGGAAAGGGCATTTGATGAGGCCTCGTCTACTAAGGTAGTATGGGCTGATGATAGAAATAGGAAAGGAGACGTTACTCTGTTGGGAGTTTTCTTCAGACCATCGAAGCAATTTAGAGATGTGGAGGAAAGGAATGCTAATATTATTCTGGATAGAAGCGAAAGTAACATGTACTTGTTATGGGGAATTCTAACTTACCAAAATTGACTGAAAAAGCAATAGTTCGAGTACTTTAGACGAGTCACTTTCATTCCAATATGTGCAGGAGGGTTTCTAACACACTATGTAGATAGGCCAACAAGATGCGAGGCCTCACTGGATTTGATATTGGGAAATGGACAGAACCAGGAATTAGATTTGGAGGTAGGTGCGCACTTTGGTGATAGTGACTACAATTCGGTTTTGTTCACTTTTACCCTAGGTAGGGATACGTATACACCACAAGACAAGAGTTTTAGGTGTGGTAAAATGCAATTATGATGCGACTAGGAAAGACATATTTTGCACAGGATGGGGAAAGTAACTTCAAGGATGAGCTCAATTGAAATGTGAAACTTGTTCAAGGAACAGCTACTGCAAGTCCTTGATTCGTATGTGCAAATTATGCAGGGAGGAAGTGGTTGGGAGGGGGAGAGCCGTGGATTACTAAAGATCTTGCATCACTTGTCAAGGGGAAGAAGGTGGCTCATGTAAAGATGAGACGTGAAGCTTCGGTTCGGGCGCTTGAGAATGAAACGTTAGCCGGGAAGGACCAGGAGGGACATGAAACATCTTTGGCAGGTGCTATCAAGCAAAACCTGAAAGCTTTGTGTAGATATGTCACAACTAAAAGAATTACTCCAGTAAGATAATGGCCCATGATGGAAAATACTGGCAAGTTGTGCGTGAAGTCCGAGAAAAGGAGAGTTGCTAAAGGAATATTTCCCGCCTTTATTCACACATGAAAAAAGACAATGGTGTCGGGGAGAATATAGAGATACGACCTATTAAACTGGGGGAATTGAGTTTCATAAGAGGAGATGTTAGCAATTCTTTAAAGTGTGAAAATAGATATGTTCTCTAGACCTGATGGGATTTAACGTAGGATTCTCTCAGAAGACAAGGAGGACATTTGAGAGCCTTTGACTATGATCTTTATGTCGCCATTGTTTACAGGAATAGAAGATGTTGTCCCCTTGTTCAAGAGTGGAGTAGAGACAGCCCTGGTAATTGTAGAACAGTGAACATTTCATTTATATTGGGTTAAGTGTTGAAAAGCTTTCACTGATTGGATTTATAATAATCTAGAAAGAATAAGTTGATTAGGGATAGCCAACACTGTTTTCTGAAGGGTACATTGGACCATGAGAAATCTTACTGATTTCTTTGTGAATGTGAACAAACAGGTGGATGAGGGTAAAGCGGTTGCTGTGGTATATATAGGTTGTAGTAAGGTATTTCATAATGTTCCCCACGGTAGGCTATTGAACACAATATGGAGGTATGGAAGTGAGTTTCATTTAGTGGTTTGGATCTGAAAGTAGCTAACTGAAAGAAGACCCAGGGTGGTGGTTGGTGGGAAATATTCATCCTGGAGTTCAGTTACTAGTGGTGCACCGCAAGTATCTGTATTGGGTCCACTGCTAATTGTCAATTTTCTTTAGGACTTGGATGAGTGGATAGAAGAATGGTTTAGTAAATTTGCCGATTGCATTCAGGTCGATGGATTTGTGGACAGTGCCGATGGATCTTTCAGGTGACACAGGAACATAGATAAGCTGTGGAGCTAGCCTGAGAGGTGGCAAATGCAGTTTAGTGGGGAAAAGTGTGAGTTGAAAAACTTTGCAAGGACCAACAGGAGGACACAGTTCTTGGCCAATGGTAAGATTCTTCGCAGTTTACCTGAGCAAAGAGATGTCAGTGTCCATGTAGATGGATGCCTGATTGTTGCCACCAAGGTTGATCGGGTTGTTAAGAAAGCATATGGTGTGTTAGTTTTTATTTCCAGTGGAATAATGTTTTGGGGCCAAGAGGTCATGTTGCAGCTGTACAAAACTCTGATGTGGCCGCACTTGGCATATTCCATGTGGTTCGGTACATTGTATTATAGGAAGAATGTGGAGCTTCGGGAAGGGTTTGGAAAAAATGTACGAAGATGTTGCTTGGCATGGTGCGAAGGTCTTACGAGAAAAGGCTGAGGGATCTGAGGCTGTTTTCATGAGAGAGAGGAAGGTTGCGACATGAACGATCATCAGAAGGTTAGATAGGATGGACAGTGGGGTACTTTTCCTCAGATGGTGATAACTAGCACGAGGGGACATAGCTTTAAATTGAGTGCTGATAGAAAGAGGACAGATGTCAGAGGTAGTATGTTTACACAGAGAGCAGTACGGGGAAGAAATGACACGCCCTGCATCCAACGGTGGTAGACTCGCTAACTTTTAGGGCAATTAAATTGTCATTGAATAAACATAATGATAAAAATGGAATAGTGTGGGATAGATACGCTCCAGATTGGTTCCACAGCTCGGCGTAACATCAAGGGCTGAAGAGTTCTTCCTGCGCTGTAATGCTCTGTGTTCTATGTTCTAAATTGTCTCGCTGAAAGAATTTCGAGAGTGGTTGTTGATGGGAAATGTTTATCCCGGTGTGCAGTTACGAGTGGTGTAATGCAAGGATTGGTTTTGGGTCTCGTGCTCGCTTTCATGTTGATAAATGACCTGGATGATGTCATAGAGGGATTGCTTAGTAAGTTTGCCGATGTCACCTAGGATGGTAGAGTTGTGGACAGGGCAGAAGGATGTTACAGGTTACATTGGGGAAGAGATAAATTGCAGAGCTGGGCTGAGAAGTGGCTAATGGATTTTAATGTGAATTGTGTGATGTGATTCATTTTTCAAGGACTAACAGGAATAGAGAGTACTCGGCGCATTGAAAGAATTTTGTTAGTGTAAATGAGCAGAGAGAGCTCGGTGTCCATGCACATAGATCCCTCTAAGTTACCAACCACTTTGACACGATTGTTTAGCAAGCATCTGATTTATTAGCTATTGTTGGTAGAGGGATGCAGATTCAGAGAATGCTGTTGCTCTCGAAATCCTCTAGTGTGGCTGCCCTTGGAGTATTGAATACAGCTTTTTTTAGAGAGAGAAGAAGGCTGAGGAGTGACTTAAAAGAGACAAACATGATGATCAGAGGATTAGATAATATGACCGGTGAGGATCTTTTTCTTCAGGCGAAGATGGCTCACATGACGGGATATATTTTAAGTTGAGGGGTAGCAGCAAATGTATCAGAGGAAGGTTATTTGCACAGAGAGTCGGCAGAGTGTGGCGCATCTTGCCTTCAACATTAGTAGGCTCACGACTTTTCAGGGCAATTAAATGTTCACTGGATAACTTATGGGTTCTAACAGAAGAATTTACGTTAAATGGACATCAGATTTGTTTCACGGTTCAGTGCACGAATCGAGGGCCGAAGACCATGTATTGCACTATAATGTTCTTTGTTCTAGTTGTACCTCAATGTGATGTTCCAATCATCCCTGGACCCTGTAAGTAAAAGCTGCTTCAAGTGAGGATCAGACTCACAATCTTACCATTTCACGTACTGCGATATTGTCATATATGTAGCACACCCTGACTTGATATTAGGTGGTGCACGTTCACATTATCATCTTTATGATATTGTTTAAAACCTTCTGCCAGAAACAGCACAGACAGTGAGGAACAGGATGACTCCATTCAACCCAACGTCCCTGCCCCGCCATTCGATATCTTCGTGGTTGACTGAACACGTCAATGTATTTTCCCAGACCATCCACATCAACCCGTCTACCACTGGGAAACAGGCATTTTACCAATCTCGACCTGAAATAGACAACGAAATTGTGCATGCGTGGAAGGGAAATGTTGTGTTTCGAAACAGTTGCGTGGGAAATGTTGTGTTTCAAGACAGTTGAATTTATGCATGAACTTCACAGGTCTAGCGGGTGAGGATACGATGCTGAACTGATCACGTTTCAAACCAATTGATTCCCTAAAAACTGGCCCTGAGAATGTGAGGGATGTTACCTGGTCAGCAGGAAGAAATCGAACTCCAGTCTGCAGGAATTAAATCGGAATCACAAGAAATTGATTGATTCAGTCCAACCTTAACTAAAACCCGACCCAGTTCCTTACTCAGCATTCTTTGTTCTTAGATAAACGACCCCAGCATAGCTTGTATATCTTCACAGTGGGAATGGTTCACTCCAAGCAACATCCTGCTAAGTATCTTCTGAGCACCCGCTTGTCTAATCACACGTATCCTGCAGTCTGACAATCGGAATGGAATAATGTTAGCCAAAGAAAAGCAGGAATATTTGAGCAAACTCAGCAGGTCTAGTCCATCTGTGGAGAGAAAAGCGAGAAAATGTTTAGAGTCCAACGATGCATCTTTAATACTGAAGGAACATATGGGTAGGTAAAGAAGGTGGAAGAAGACAGGGCAGGTACTGAAATTATTCAACTGGATGTTAAGTGCTGAAGGCTGCATGGTCTCTCAGTAGAAAATGAGGTGCTGCTCTTCCATCTTGTGTTGTACGTTGCGCGCTCACTGCAGAAGACTAGATACTGAAATGGTGGTATGGGAACACCGTGGAATGTTCCACTGACAGAAAGCTGGAATCCCAGGGTTATTGTTTTTCTTGCAGACAGAGCCTAGGTGTTCGCAAAGTCGTCACGACTTTATCTACCTCTTCCCAGTTTCGAGAAGTCACATTGTAAGCAGGATATACAGCTGATGAGATTGCCTGAAGTAGCAGAAAAATCAACGGAAGGTGTGTCTGGAAGTTAAAATTTTGAGGAACGATGTCGTAATCCGGCAGGTGCCGTATCTTCTGTGATTTCACGGCTTGGGGAGGTAGAACATAGAACATAGAAGAATACAGCGCAGTACAGGCCCTTCGGCCCTCGATGTTGCGCCGATCCAAGCCCACCTAACCTGCATTCGCCCACTATTCTCCATATGCCTATCCAATGCCCACTTAAATGCCCATAATGAGGGAGAGTCCACCACTGCTACTGGCAGGGAAATCCATGAACTCACAACTCGCTGAGTAAAGAACCTACCCCTAACATCTGTCCTATACCTACATGCCCCCCTTAATTTAAAGCTGTGCCCCCTTGTAATAGCTGACTCCATATGTGGAAAAAGATTCTCATTGTCGACCCTATCTAAACCCCTAATCATCTTATACACCTCTATCAAGTCACCCCTAAACCTTCTTTTCTCCAATGAAAACAACCCCAAGTGCCTGAGCCTTTCCTCATACGATCTTTCTACCATACCAGGCAACATCCTGGTAAACATCTTCTGCACCAGTTCCAGTGCCTCCACATCCTTCCTATAGTATGGCACACAATACTCCAGATGTGGCCGCACCAGAGTCCTATACAACTGCAACATGACCTCAGTACTCCGAAACTCAATTCCTCTACCAATAAAAGCCAGTACGCCATATGCCTTCTTCACCACACTATTTACATGGGTGGCAACTTTCAAAGAT
>NC_057717.1:81850301-81890789 GCF_004010195.1 Chiloscyllium plagiosum | reverse complement strand
TTGTGAGGCACGACCTGCCCTTCACAAAACTATGCTGACTATCCTTGATCACATTATTCCTATTCAGATGTTCATAAATCCTATCCCTTCCAATTCTCTCTAAGATTTTTGCCCACAACAGAAGTGAGACTCACCGGCCTATAGTTACGAGGTGCTGGGAGTCAAGGAGTATTGGACCAGGGTGTCTGGAGAGATTTTCCTGCATACGGCTGGCAATGAGTGGTATTCAGTGCGATGCAATAATGAGGTAAGTTGGTTGAAATGTACAGCTCTTTCAGTTTCCTGCTTCCAGTGAACACTTCAATTCGGAACAAACCTGTCAAACAGTTTTCATTCCAATACGGGCACAATTTGAAGCTTGCAGGTATTACGGGTTTCCACTTTTACTGACAAACTATTTTCCCAGGAGCTGTCGTCCTTCACCAGGTTGATTCAGACAGCACTGTCCTTCCTTTGACACGTCCCAACGCGATTGCAACAACAGATATTAATATCCCGCACTGTTTAACGGAGTGGACAATTTCCAAACCTTATTTCATTTGTCCATTTGACTTTGTTGGATATTGTATGCAGTTGTGCAACTCATATAATAACAGGGATGTCAAAAGCAGATGCAGAAAAAAACAAAAGACAAAATCTCACGGAGTCAGAAATAATTGAATCCCTATTGTACAAGGCGATTGAATCACACCCCACCACCGAAAAGATTCACACTCCCCGAACCTTTCTTTCCCGATCCGCAGTAAACTGCAAAAATTGGAATTACTGGAAAAGCTCAGCCCGTCTGATGGTCTGACGGAGAGAAATCAGAATTAATATTTCACTCGAGATCAGTTCTGCAGAAATTTCCCTCGAGCCGAAATATTAACTGATGCTGTAATTCCTATTTCTATCACTGATTTGCAACACTTATATCAATTTTCGATGCCATCTACTTAACATTCACATCTTTGGATTGTGTGAAGAAACCACAGCAACCGAAAGAAAGCACACGCAGGAGAATACACAACCGCCGCAAAGTCAATCACTCAAGGCCGGAATCGAACTGGGGTCTGAGCGCTGGGAAGCAACAGCGTTATGCACTGAGCCGCACCAAACGGCAAACACGATTGCTGATGAGCAACTGAACTTTGGATTGGTGCAGTGAGAGGCTGAGGTACCTACCAGGACTTCTGGGAAGAAAGAAGCACCTCAGCTTCTGTGTCGGTACTGGACAATAATACTTTTTAAATCACTTTCCCCATAGTCTTGTCAAATTTGGCTTCACAAATCCACATCTGAGGGCTTCTCACCCTTACTGTGAGTTCCATGATTCCAAACACTCAGTGGCTGAAAACGTTTTTTCCCACACATCAACGCAAACCTTTCTGCATCTTAAATTAAATCTATGCCACCCCCGTGATTGATCTCTTCCTTAAGTTGAAACGTTTCTTTCAGTCTACCCTATCCGTATCTCTCATTCTTTCATACCTCTCAATCTTGTCTCCTTTCAATCCCCTCTTCTCTAAGAAAAATAACACCAGTCTGCCCAATTTCTCTTCGAACTGAAACTCTTCAGCCCAGACAAAATCCGGCAGATCTCTTCTAAACTGGTTTCCGGTGTTCTCACTTCCCTGCTATAATGTGCATTGCAGAACTGTGCACAATAGCCTAGCTCGAGCCGAAGAAGAAATGAAATAAATCACGCAGAAAGCCTCAGAAACTTTTCCAACAACTCTCTTTGGCTCAATACTGCCCTGTGTCCTTTTCATAGGATCAGAGCAAACCCTACAGCGTTGAATCCGGCCCTTTGACCGAACAAGGTTCCAGCGACCCTCCGAAGTGTGACCCACCGAGTTCCATTCCTTACCTTATTATCCGACATTTACCCCAGATAATGCACCTAACTTTCACAATCCTGAACATGATGGGCAATTTAGCATGGTCAATTCACCTAACCTGCATATCTGTGGATTTTCCTGATCCTTATGCTCCAATGATCTCTGCTGCATGATCGTTAAATTTGACACATGAGCGTTGATCTCACAACCACGACATCTAAATGGATCAGCTGCTTTGAAGGTCCCAATGTGATATTGGAGCA
The DNA here is from genome assembly GCF_004010195.1 of Chiloscyllium plagiosum. Lineage (NCBI taxonomy): Eukaryota > Metazoa > Chordata > Chondrichthyes > Orectolobiformes > Hemiscylliidae > Chiloscyllium > Chiloscyllium plagiosum. Next base: position 81,888,706 of record NC_057717.1, on the reverse strand, counting down.
TGTTTACACAGCAACAGTGAATGCAGCAACAATGACTGAACGGTGTCGATGCTAAATTGCGTGTTCTATTGTGCAGTGCCTCAGGGAATTGGGAGGAAAGTTACAAAAGGTGGTTAGTGATTGCAGCAGGAAAAAAAGGTTTCCAAAGAGTGGGTTTGACTCCTAATATATGCCAGGCAGTGACGTGCAAGGACGCAGTTTGAAGGAAAAGTCATCACCTTGGAGAATATTTTCATGTGAAAACAATGAATTCCTTACTGCGTTTGTATAGCACGTGTCACATGGTGTAAAATGGGGAAACTATCACATGCCGTGATTCGGATTCGAACAGTATTTCTTCAGCCACAAGGCAAAAGGCTGACCACTGTGAAAGATCATCGCGTCACACTTGCAACAATAAATTACTGCAGTGGCAGAGGACATGTCAGAGGATGGAAGCTTGAACCTCAATCGCACGGATTTTTTTTTTCCTGTCTTTGATGTGAATGTGGCTGAAAACATAGGTTATTGGCCGAAATCATTGTTGTCTTCCAAGAGGGTATGTGCTTTTGGGAGACCCTTACGTTGGTATTTGTAACTGAGAAGGCTGTGAACGTGTTCCTGTGAACATCTCTGTCCCTGAGCTGGCTGCCAATGTGTCAGAGGCTGGGAGAATCGAGCGAGGAGTGGAAGGAAAGAACTGATCAGGATGGGGGTTCGTGTTCAAAATTAAGGTTGTTGGTTGCCCACTCTCCACGAAACTCCCATCCCATTGTTCCTCTCAGTGATGCACTTCCCAACTCATCACATCCCATTGCAACCATCCTTCCCCCGAGTATCAGAAAAATTCTAAGTATGTTTTCTTCTTTCCTACATGCTCTGTAGCTTTGGTCAGAACATTCAATAGTTTGATAACTGGCTTAAAAGCGAGAGATAGATCAGTCAGTGCAGCAGCTTTGCAAATCACTGTGTAACTTATCGAGATGCTGCATTTCACGTGCTAAATTTGCTGAGGATTGATGTTTGGTAAGGTGTTGCAGGATTTTCATCTAGAAGTGATGATGGAGTGCTGATGTCTGTATCAGTTGCAATCATTTTATTTTTATATTCCTCCTTTAATGGAATAGTAATATAGAAAAATGGAACAAGTGTAGATTGTTGTGATGTTCGATCCAGCTGTACTCGTCAGTATGGTTATGGCTGATCATTCCGCCAAGCAGCCTGCTACCACTTTAGACCTATACCTTTTGATTCTTTTCGCCCTCAGAACGATAGGTGTCTTCATCTTGTAAACATTTCACTTTCCGGACTAACTGCGTTCAGTGACAGCAATTTCCACAGAGTCACCCGTCTTTAAGTCGGAAAATACCCTCATATCAGTCTTAAATTGCCTACCCCATGCACTTTATTTGTAACCCATCCTCACACCGCCCCCCAAACCCCACGGTGCGGGACTCCTTGGTCATTGAAAGCACTCTTCCAGCATTTCCCTCTTAGTTCCTTTCAGAACTTTAATCGTATCTGTGGCATCCCACTTCGTCATTCTAAACTGGAGTGATTTTCATCATAATCAATCCATTCATTCCTCATAGGTCAGTCCTGCCATTCCCTGAATCAGTCTGGGAAATCTTTGTAATGCAGTCACCAGATAGGTAACCTTTTTTTTTAAACAGATTAGGGTTCCAACACTGCACACAACAATCCAGGCACGATCTCAACAAGACGTTATATATTTTCAGCAAATAATTCCTGCTCCTGTATTTAAATCCTGTCATTACAAAGGTCAACATACCGTTTGCCTTCCTCACGCCCTGCTACACCTGAATACTTACTTTCAGCGATTTGTGCACAATGACTCATTTCAGTTTCGTAAATAAATGCTGACTGATTCTGTTCAATCTAGTTATTGTTTTCCAGTGTTAGCCTAATTGGTCCGTCACTCCATGATTTCTCTCTACCGCCATTGATAAATAGTGGGGTCATATCAACAGACCTCGAATCAATAGAAATTGTTCCAAAGTCGATAGAATATTGAAGTAAAACAATCAATATACTCTATTTAGATTCATGATTCTAGTTTCAGACTGCATCCGCTGTATCTAGGTTACGTGTAAGTACATTGTGTTGCGGCAACAGCACAACAGATCAGGCAGCGTCAGAGGTGCATGAGAATCGATGTTTTAGACATAAGCCCTTCATAAGGAATGAGACTTGAGGCCGGGTGCTGACAGTTATGTGGGAGTTAGGTTGGGGGATAGTGGCTGAGAAAGCGATAGGTGGATACAGGTGATGGAGGAGCTGATAGTTTGCAAGGAGTGATGGACAGATCAGGAGAGCGGAGACGATTTGGAGGCTTGAGACTGTGGTGATGTGGTTGGAGGGGCGAGGAGGAAGCTGTTGAAATCCACATTTATCCTGAGTGGTTGCAGTGTTCCAAGGTGGAAAATAATGCGTTCAACCTCCTGGCGTCATGTGGAAACAATTTGGTGGTGGTGGAGGCCCAGGAAGTGCATGTCCTTGAGAGAGCAGGAGGGCGATTTGAGGTGTTCAGCGACGGGCGGAAGGGGTTGATGGGTGCAGGTGTCCCAGAGATATTCTCTGAAACGATCTGCAAGCAAGCATCCTGTCTCCCCAATGCAGAGGAGACAGCATCGGGTGCAATGGCTGCAGCAGATGACATTGGTTGACGTAACGGTAAATTGCAGATGGATGAGGAAGGCTCTTTGGGGCTTTGGACGGAGGAGAGAGTAGTGGTGTGGGCGCAGGTTTTGCACTTTCTGCGATGGTAGGGAATAGTGCCAGGAGTGGGGTGTGGGTTGGTGGAGGGTGTGGACATGACGCGGTCGCTGGAAAGGGAATGGTCTCTCAGGAACACTGATACGGATTGGGACAGAAATATATATTTGGTCTTGCGGTCCGTTTAGAGGTCGTAGAAGTGGTGGGGAATGAGTCAATGTATGTGGAGGTTGGTGAGTGGAAGGTGAGGACCAGGGCACCTTGTCGCATTGGGAGGGGTAGTGTTCAAGGGCAGTGGCGAGGGAAGTGAAGGAGATGCGCTGCAGGGCATCGTCAAACACGTGGGAAGGGAAGTTGCGATCTTGGAAGAAAGAGGCAATGGGGACATTCTAAGATGGAATTGGACAGTCTGGGAACAGATGCGGCGGAGGCAGAGCGTTTTTACAGTACGTTCGGTGGGAAGAGTTGTAGTCTAGATAGTTATGGGAGACCGTGGGCTTGTATTAGATGTCTATGGCTAGTTAGTCGCCGGAGACGGTGATTTAAAGTTCCAGGAAGGGGAATGAGGTGTCCTAGATGGACAAGGTGAATGTGAGGTTTAGGTGGAAGGTGCTTGTAAAGTTGATGAACTTTTCACCTCGTGGGAGCACGAGGGGGCGCTGATACAGTCATCGATTTGACAGAGGAACAGTTGGGGGTGGTGCTGATGTAAGTGCAGATGATTGACTGTTCAATGCCGACAAACAGGCAGGCATAACTGGGACGCATGAGGGTGCCCAATGCTACCCGTTTGGTTTGGAGGAAGTGAAAGGATTCTTAGGAGAATTGTTCAGGAATTGTTCAGCCAGACGGATGAGGATATCATTAGAAGGGTACTAGATGGGACCGCGTGAGGAGAAGAAACGGAGGACTTGGAGACCTTCGTCGTGGCAGGTCGATGTGTTCAGGGGCTGGAAGTCCCGGCTGTAGATGAGGTTTTGGGGGCGGTGAAACAAAAATCTTGGATGAGGTGATCAGGTGGGTGTTTTCACGAACGTAGGTAGGGATGTACTGGACAAAGGGAGGTAGAACAGCTGAACAAAACAGTCCTGTTCACCTTACCAGGAATTGAACGCAGACCGCAGTGGTAAAAAATGACGAAAAAACTGTATCAGTAATGATATTAGCGGATCACAAAGCAGACTCTAAGGACTAAGTGTGCAACTTTTTGTTGGTATATTCAACGTGTTAATGCAGTGTTGTTTTCCTTGTGTGTTTGCATTGAGAAAAGGCTTCTGGCCAAGTGTCACGGAGCAGACAATCTTGATATGTTACTACCTTTAATTTGTGAGTCTGACGATCAGAATTAGAATATTTGAATACCTTCCGTGTGGAAAAAAGTGAGTCAGCCCATTGACTCCACACCATTCCTGCAAAATGCATCCAAACTAGTTACACAAACCAAGTTGTTCCACATTTCCCATGTCTAACACATCTACAATGTACACCATGGATATTACAGGAATTTAGCATGTCTAACCCACCTTCTGTACATACCTTTTTTTACTGTAGGAGGAAATCAGAGAACCCAGAATAAAGCCATGCAGGCAGGGCAGAACATGCAAACTCCATATGGTCGCCTGATAATGCAATTGAATCGAGGTGGAAGGAGATTAAGGTGAGGGTGATAGGCCGGAGTGGGTGGGGTGGGGCGGGGAGGTCAGGAAGAAGATTGCAGGTTAGGAAAGCGGTGCTGAGTTCGAGGGATTTGACTGTGACAAGTTGGGGGAGGGGAAATGAGGAAACTGGAGAGATCTGCGTTCATCCCTTGTGATTGGAGGGTTCCTAGGTGGAAGATGAGGTGATCTTCCTCCAGACGTCCTGTTGTTATGATCTAGCGATGGAGGAGTCCAAGGACCTGCACGTCCTTGGTGGGGTGAGAGGGGGAGTTGAAGTGTTGAGCCACGGGGTGATTGGGTTGGTTGGTCCAGCTGTCCCAGAGGTGACCCTGAAACGTTCCACAAGTAGACGTGGTGGAAGGTGAGGACCAGTGGGGTTCTGTCCTGGTGGCGATTGGAGGGGCGGGGCGCAAGGGCAGAGGAGCGGGAAGTGGAGGGGATGCAGTGGAGGACACCGTCAATCACGTCTGTGGGTAAATTGTGGTCTTTGAAGAAGTAGGCCATCTGAGTTGTACAGTATTGGAATGATGTGTGTGGAGGTGCAGGTGAATTCGTGGAGGATATGGAAGGATCTCTTGGGGCCTTGGAGGGAAGTACGGGGGGGGAGGTGTGGGCGCAAGTTTTGCATTTCTTGTGGTTGCAGGGGAAGGTGCCGGGAGTGGAGGTTGGTTTGGTGGGGGTTGTGGACCTGACGAGGGAGTCACGGAGTGAGTGGTCTTTTCGGAAGGTTGATTGGGGAGGGGAGAGAAATATATCCCTACTGGTGGGGTCCGTTTGGAGGTGGCGGAAATGACGACGGATGATACGATGTGTATGGAGGTTCGTGTGGTGGAAGGTGAGGACCAGTGGGGTTCTGTCCTGGTGGCGATTGGAGGGGCGGGGCTCAAGGGCAGAGGAGCGGGAAGTGGAGGGGATGCAGTGGAGGACATCGTCAATCACGTCTATGGGTAAATTGTGGTCTTTGAAGAAGGAGGCCATCTGAATTGTACAGTATTGGAAATGGTCCTCATGGGAGCAAATGCAGCGGAGACGAAGTACTTGGGAATATGGGATGGCGTTTTTACAGGGTGCAGGGTGAGAGGAGGTGTAGTCTAGATAGCTGTGGCAGTCGGTCGGTTTATAGTAAGCTTCCTTCGCCTCCGCCGCATCTGCTCCCAGGAGGACCAGTTCCAATACAGTACAACTCAGATGGCCTCCTTCTACAAAGACCGCAATTTCCTACCAGTCATGATCGACGATGCCCTCCACCGCATCTCCTCCACTTCCCGCTCCTCCGCCCTTGAGCCCCGCCCCTCCAATCGCCACCAGGACAGAACCCCACTGGTCCTCACCTACCACCCCACCAACCTCCATATGCATCATATCATCCGTCGTCATTTCCGCCACCTCCAAACGGCCACCACCACCAGGGATATATTTCCCTTCCCACCCCATCAGCGTTCCGAAAAGATCATTCCCTCTGTGACTCCCTCGTCAGGTCCACAACCCGCCAGCAAACCAACCTCCACTCCCGGCACCTTCCCCTGCAACCGCAAGAAATGCAAAACCTGCGCCCACACCTCCCCCCCGTACTTCCCTCCAAGGCCCCAAGGGATCCTTCCATATCCTCCACGAATTCACCTGCACCTCCCCACACATCATTTACTGCATCCACTGCACCTGATGTGGCCTCCTGTATACTGGGGAGACAGGCCGCCTACTTGCTGAACGTTTCAGAGAACAGCTCTGGGACACCAGGACCAACCAACCCAATCACCCCGTGGCTCAACACTTCAACTCCCCTCCCACTTTACCAAGGACATGCAGGTCCTTAGACTCCTCCATCGCCAGACCATAGCAACACGACGGCTGGAGGAAGAGCACCTCATCTTCCGCCCAGGAACCCTCCAACGACAAGGGATGAACTCAGATCTCTCCAGTTTCCTCATCCCCCCCCCCCCCCACATTGTCACAGTCAAATCCCTCGAACTCAGCACCGCCTTCCTAACCTGCAATCTTCTTCCTGACCTCTCCGCCCCTACCCCCTCTCCGGCCTATAACCCTCACCTTGACCTCCTTCCACCTATCGCATTTCCAACGCCCCTCCCCCAAGTCCCTCCTCCCTACCTTTTATCTTACCTGCTGGTCACACTTTCCTCATTCCTGAAGAAGGGTTCATGCCCGAAACGTCGGGTCTCTTGCTCCTTGGATGCTCCCTGACCTGCTGCGCTTCGCCAGCAACACATTACAGCTAGGATTTTACTATATTGACTATCAATCTGGTGTTGTATAATATTGTGCATAACTGAGCCTAAAACAAATATGCAGAAGGCATGAAATACGGGGAAAGAACAATCAGATTGTTTTAGAAGCAACGAAGAGAACAGCATCGAGAACATGCAGGGACAGAAATTGATCGGTAAGAAGACAGGTGCGGTGTGGATCCTGACCGAGCATGACCAGTAACAGATTAGGAAACATCAAAAAATGAAAAGATCACACAGACAGAATGGATAAAAACACAGGAAGAAGCAGTTGAATGTTTGAGAGGAGACTGTGTATTTCAAAGTTGAGTTGGAGGGCCAAATCCCAAACGTGACTGTCTGAGAGAGGTTCACAGCGAGGGATGGAGATTAAATTGGAAGGACATGAAGAGAATAAATGTTACTGAGATGTTTGGAAGAAGCTGTGAATGTAATAACCCATGCACAATAATTCATGGGAAAATCTGTGTTTTGTTTCCTTTTACAATATCGTCTTATTGAGTTGATATTTCAAGTTGGCCTCACTTTCTGCAGCATTTTTCTCTTTCCGGATGTCAGTTTCTTTCATCAATGTGCCACTATTGAGAAGTTTAAATTGCATTTGTGACCAAGCTACAACAGTTTTTCATAACCCATAACTTTGAAACTGAGCGGAAATAGATGTTTTCAAACAGAAATCGAGAAAGCACCAGTCTGATGGGCTGGAATGTAATTTCATTCCATACCAATCAGCCGTGTGGAATTAATTAACGATGGTTATGTACCTCTGGTTACTTAGTCACTAACATCAAAGGCCAAGGAGATTAATGAGTGATACAGATCTCGAACCATTTACTCGACGTTCACTGTCATGAAACATTGCTGCAAAATAGCCCTTCACAGATTTCCCAATGTGGAACAAGTGCACACCGACGCACCAAAGAGTAACCCACCCAGACCCATTTATCTACTCTGTTACTTTAGATTTACCACTGAATTTTTCATCTAATCTTCACATCCCTTAAAACTATGAACAACTTCGCTTGACCAATTCTCCTGACGTGCAGGTCTTTGGAATTTGAATGGAAAGATACACAAATATGGTAAGAAAGTGCAAACTCCGAACAGGCTGTCGCCGTAGGCTGCAGTTAAACCCGGTTCCGTAGCGCTGTGTAGCAGCATTGCTAACCACTGAGCCACCACGCCACTAGGTTTGCTTTGCCTTACGTTGTAGGCTCACGTGTTAGAAGTGTGGTAGCACGACAGATATCGTAATCTCAGAACATTTAACAATACTGAAACAAAATCAAATCCATTCACAGCAGGTTAAAATTGAATTCATTGAAAAAATTTCACTTAATGGCGGATATTCTCCTTGTTTCCTTTAGTGGAAGAAAACAGTTGGCCGACATGTGACTCCAGAAGAGACAAAGTATAACACGAAATGCAGATGCTGAAATCCAAGGTAGACAAGCAGGAGGCTGAAAGAACAAAGCATGCCACGCAGCATCAGCAGATAGAGATGTCAACCTTTCAGGTAACACTCATCTCGGCCTGGAGGTGGGTGTAAGTACACCTGCAGATTAAGGAGAGCCGTGGGAGACCGGAGCAGTGTGGTGAGTTAAGGACGGGTGAATTATAAGTGGAGGACATGACGCTGTAGCTCGTTGAGTAACAAGGCAATTGTTTAATTTCTGAAAGAAATTGTTGATTAGTCGAATGGATGGGAGATGTAGAGGCCTGGGACTGGTGTTGATGGATGGGAAGGGAAGCTGTTTGGAAGTAGAAAATGCAATGTTGTATCTCCGGGCTGTCATCTCCACAGGCGGAAGATGAGGTGGTCTTTCCCACAATATGTGGTCTGATTCGCTGTGGCAAAGAACGAGGCTAAGGCTGGTCATGTTGGAAAAGTAGTGTTAAAGCGAATTACAATGGACAGTGACTGAGAGATCAGGTCAGAACCTACAGGCCAGGCTAAGATGCTCAGCAAAATGTGGTCTCACTTAACGTTTGGTCGCAGCGATGTATCGAGATCACTGGACACAATAAACTACTTTGGAAGAATTACAGGTGAACATTTATCTCACCGGGACGGTCTTTCTGGGGCCAGGAATGGAGGTGAAGGAGTGGTAGTGCCAACAGGTTATGCTTGTCTTTTGGTCGTAGGGGAGGGTTGCTTGAGCTTCGTGGGTGTTTGTTGGGCATGTAGCTTGAAAGAAATGTGCAACAGAATGATACTTGCGTTATGCAGGATGAGGTGGGGAGAGCAAGATACTCTTTGTCGAGTGGTCTAATTAGAATTGGCAGAAGTGTTTTAGGATGATAGGTTAGATTCGGAGTCTGGTCGGATGCTACGTGAGGACACAGTTGAACCTATTTTTATGGCGTTTAAACGGAATTGAGAGTAGTAAATCGGGGTTTGGAGGAGGTGCGCTCGAAGGCTGTTTCGATGGCAGAGTGGTGAATAACACGTTAATCCAAATCGATGGACATCTGTAAAATTTGCAAGTGGAATGTCTCCTCATCCAAGTAGATGCCATGTCGTCCTAGAAATTGGGAGAATCCGGTGGGCTTCTTGCAGGGAAGAGGTGTTATCCACGTAGCGATGAGAGTCTGTGGATTTACAGTTACCATCCGCCTCGAGACTGTACCCAAGATCGACATGGCGATGTCAGGACACTGGGATGTGTTTTCCGAGATACACCAAGTGTGACCCCAGCAATATGCCTCATTGTAAACTGTCTGGAAGCATTTGTGGGGAACGAATAAAACCTGACACATCATGATACTTCATGCATGAACTATATATAAAATACTTGCATTCCCGTTTCAATGATTCTGAAAGACCAGCTGCTATCAAACTGTCTTCACTGCAGTTTCGTAACCCTTCCTTTTTTTAGAAACTGAAGGTTCAGTTCAAACGTGTTAGAATGTCTTAATTCAATTTTCGCATCCCTCATGCATTCTTGATTTGGAGATGCCGGTGTTGGACTGGGGTGTACAATTTTAAAAATCACACAACACCAGGTTACAGTCCAACAGGTTTAATTGGAGGCACACCAGCTTTCGGAGCGTCGCTCCTCCATCAGGTGATGGACTATCACCTAATGAAGAAGCGACGCTCCAAAAGGTAGTGTGCTGCCAAATAAACCTGTTGGACTATAACCTGGTGTTGCGTGATTTGTAACCTCATGCATTCTGTTTTGCATACCACAACCTCTCGTTCCACTTAACATGCCAACAGGAATCAATTGCCATCAGTGTTGCCCAGCTTTTAAACTGGCGCCAGATCTGATCTTGTACTATTGGATACACTGATTAAGAAATCACATTGTCCGTTACATACTTCTCTGCATTTTAATTCAGCCATTCAAATCGATCCCATGCATCTTTAATTATTTACGGTACTGAGTAATAAATGTTAAGCAATAATTTATCAACGAATACTCGACAGAAATAGTGACAAAAATATCGTCCTTTGTCATAGAAGGGGCGGAAAATGAAAACAATTTAAACCTAGATATTGTTAATTGGGTCCGTGATCTCCATATGGTCAGAAAGATCAAATTATGTTACTATCTGTTTAAATTAACCTTCTTTTCAGTGTTATCCTGTTCGCTGAAAGTGTTCTTTGATACTGTTGGATACACTCATTGATAAAACGTTTCATCCCTTCCTGACGTCACTTCATTCTACTTCAGCCATTTAAACAGATACTCGTGATTTGCTTTCTCGAGGAAATAAATGAAAAGTTATATTTCTTTTGTACCAAAGGAAATTTAACGTAAATGGTGCGCATGCCATTTTTTTTGCCTCATTGGAGGTGCAGAAAGCAAACAAATTATCAAGCTGGATATGTTTATTGTGCCCTTGTCTTCGTGTCTGACCAGAAATATCTGACATTATTTTTCTGTGACTTTCAGTTAAACTCAGTAGAGTTGTCATTCTGGCCCCTCGGCAACTGTTCTTTGGTTAAATGCATATTTCACTATATCCTGGTCGCTTTCACGCACCTTATACTGAGATGGGTAGATGCAATTTGTTTCCGTGATTCATTCCTGCTTATTCCACCTGCTTGTTCTCTCACGACCAGCTTGAGCTTTGCAACCACCGTTGTATTTCTCTGGCTCACTGGGGCTGTCACCTGTGATCCGTGGCCATTTAATGTGAGAAGCTGGAAAACAATGCACTGCACAGGAACAAAACAACTGAGGTTACAACATAGATCAGAAAGGACCACAGCGCAGTCCAGGCCCTTCAGCACTCGATGTTGCGCCGACCTTTGAAACCCATCTAACCTACACTATTCCATTTGCCTTCATATATTTGCATTCAATGACCATTTAAATGCCCTTCAAAGTGGGGAGTCGACTACTGTTGCTGGCAGTCCGTTACACGCCCCAACTACTCTCCGAATGAAGAAACTACCTCTGATATCTGTCCTACATCAATTTCCCCTTAATTTAAAGCTACGTCATCTCGTGCTAGCCATCACTAATGAAAGAGCAAGGCTCTCCCTGTCTACCTCAACTAACCCACTGGTCTTTTTACATATCTGAATTAAGTCACCTCTCAACCTTCTTCAATCTCAGGAAAATAGCCGAAAGTCACTCAACCTTTCCTCGTCATATATTCCTCCATACCAGGCAAGATTCTTGGAAATCTCCTCTGAACAGTTTACAAAGACGCCACATGCTTCCTGTAATACATTCACCAGAAATGTACACAATACTCAAAGTGCGACCGCACCAGATATTTGCGTAGCTGCAGCATGACCTCATGGCTCTGAAACTCAATTACTCTCCCAATAAAAGCTAATACACCGTATGCTTTCTCAACTAGTCTATCAACTGGGTTGGCAACTTTCAGCGATCTATGTATCCACAGGTACACTAAGATCTCTCTGTTTATCTACAATGCCAAGGATCTTACCATGAAACCAGTACCCTGCATTCCGGTGACTCCTTCTCAAGTGAGTCAGGTCATATTTTTGCAAATTAACCTCCATTTGCCAAATTTCAGCCCACGTATGCAGCTTATCTATCCTCCTCTTTATCCTGCAACACTCTTCGTCACTATCCACAACTTTACTGATCTTAGTGTCATCCGCAAATATATTAACCCATCCTTCTACGCTCTCATTCATATCATTTGTAAAAAGGACCAACCGCAGTGGCACCAAAACAGATCATAAGGTACATCACTACTAACCGAACTCCAGGATGAAGATTTCCTATGAACCACAACTCTTTGTCGTCTTTCAGCTAGACAATTTCTAATTCAAATCTCTAAAGCACCCTCAATACCTCGCCTCCGTATTTTCTGGAATAGCTTACCGTGGGGAATCTTATCAAACATCTTACTGAAGCCCATATACACCACATCAACCGTTTTACCCTCATCTAACAATTTGGTCACCTTCTCAAAGAATTCAATAAAGATTGTGAGGAACGACCTACCCTCCATAAAACTGTGTTGACAATCAGTAATCAGCGTATTCCTTTCTTGATCATTAGAAATCCTACCTCTTATAATCTTTTCCAACACTTTACCCACAACAGTAGAAAGGAACACCTTTCTATAATTTCCAGGGTGGTCTCCACTCCCCTTCTTGAACAAATAATCAACATTTCCTATCCCACAGTGTTCCATCACTAGTCCTGTAGACAATGACAACATTGTTCTTTCAAATGTGAGTGCACAGGGATGTTTGGTTTTATAGTTAGCAGTGTTCCCTTGGAATGAGAATGAAACTCATCTTTGTTGATTACGCGTCATGGACCGTAATTGTCACGTTTGATTTAATGTTAACTCCCCTTATCACGTTCTTTCTTGTTTTTCTGCTCAATGTTCTGACAGTCAGACGCATTGTAGATTATGACATGGGCTCCAGCACTGAAGCGTTGAAGAGAATCGGAACGACTAAGATTGCAGAAGTGAAGCAGTTTGATTATTCTACTTTTTAGCATATTTGATACTTTCGTGGTTTTATTGGCGATTTCGCTTGTTTCTGATATGTATTTGTAAATTGCAAATTTTGAACTTCATACCTCTGGCTCAGATCTCCACAATGTTGGAAAACGAGCCATGATACAGCTCTTCAGTGTATTTGCCAACAATTCATTTACACTGCAAGACAGCAACAATTCAGAAGTAAGCTCAATAACAGTGTAAAACATTCACTGAAGTGCATTGTAAACTTAGTAATAGCTTGAGCTTGTTTATCTTGACAGCAGGAGAAAGTGAGGACTGCAGATGCTGGAGGTCAGAGCTGAAAATGTGTTGCTGGAAAAGCGCAGCACGTCAGGCAGCATCCAAGGAGCAGGAGAGTCGACGTTTCGTGCATAATCCCTTCTTCAAGAAGGTATCTTGACAAGATTTTTAGCTCGGGTGTTCGTTGTTGTGGTTTCCTTCGCTGAGCTGGGAATTTGTGTTGCAGACGTTTCGTCCCCTGTCTAGATGACATCCTCAGTGCTTGGGAGCCTCCTGTGAAGCGCTTCTGTGATCTTTCCTCCAACATTTTTAGTGGTTTGAATCTGCTGCTTCCGGTTGTCAGTTCCAGCTCTTCGTTGCAGTGGTCGGTATATTGGGTCCAGGTCGATGTGCTTATTAATTGAATCTGTGGATGAGTGATCCTTAGTAGCCACACACACAGATGACAAGCAACATGAATTCGACTGGAACAACACTACTATTAAAGGACAAGCCAAAGAGAGAACAGCCTGGGAATTCCCAGAGGCATGGCACTCATCCACAGATTCAATCAATAAGCACATCGATCTGGACCCAACATACCGACCACTGCAACGGAGAGCTGGAGGATGTCACCGAGACAGGGGACGAAACGTCTGCAACACAAATTCCCAGCTCGGCGAACAGAACCACAACAAGTATCTTGACAGTAGACTTGTTCCTGGCACGAATATGCTGACGTCAGCACTGAAACAATGTCCAGGACAGAAAAAGCCCGAAGGTGAAAGAGTGTACATATATCACCCCAATCATTAACTGCTGCAGTTTCTAAGTGAGTGACAAGGATAAGTTGGTAAATACCTTGAACTCACAAGCTGTGAATGGAACCCTGCCGAGTGACTCCACTACTGTATGTATGGTGCATTTATCTCTCCATTGTGTTATTGACTTTCTTTTAATATGAATACCATGCACACTTAAACAATGACTTATATCTTCATCTCTGTGCACAACCAGCCAGTTAATTAAAAAAAAAACTCATTTTGGACAATGCTATTTATTTCGTCGTTTCCTCTAACCCAGCAACAATTACATGAGTGAGAATTACATTTGAGGCCCGAGAAAAGTGGGATTCTGTATGGAGATGTGTGGAAGAGGCTGATATTCTCGAACAGTGTAATGTTGAAAAGGAAGATGTGCTGGACATTTTGAAAAGCATGAGAATGGATAAATCTCGTGGGCCAGAGTGGATACACTCTGGTTTCGTGGGGAAGTGAGGGAAGACATTGCTTTTTTGGCCATGATCTTTACTATCCACTGGAGTCGCAACAGATGATTGACTGTGGCAATAGACCCCTTCAAGAAAGGAATAGGGATACCGCTGTGAATTACAAACAAGTCAGTGTTATGCCTTTTGTGGGCACAAGATTGGAGAGGAATCTGATAGGAAGGATTTATGACTGTTTGTAAAAGCTTGGTTGGTGTAGGAATAGTCCGAATGGCTTTTGATTCAAAAGGTTTCACATTGGAAAGGCAGTGCAGGTCAGGCCGCATCCGAGGAGCAGGGAAATCGACATTTCAGACACAGACCGGTCATCAAGATTGTGACAGGGAAGGGTGATGAGAGAAATATCGGTCGGAATGGGTGTTAATGTGAAGGTAGCTGGGAAGAAAATAGGTAGTTGCAGCAGGGAGTTGATCGTGATACATTGGAGAAGAAGGTGGAACGCATAGACGGGAAGGAACATGGGCAGGTAAAACCGTAATGAGGACATGGTAAATTCTGCGTTGATGCCATAGCTTTGGATGTTGCAAAGTGGATGTTGAGGAGTTCTTCCTCCAGGCAACGTATGGCAAACATTTGGAGAAGAAGGACGTCCAGAACTTGCATGTGCTTTACGGTGTGGGAGTGGGAGATTAAGTGGTCGTCTGCAGAGCACTGGGGTTGTTTGTTGCTTGTTTTCCAGAGATGATATCTAAAGCATTCCGCCAGTTCGAGAATATCAGCCTCATTCGCTCCCCTCCATACAGAATCGCGCTATTCACGAGCCTCAAATGTAGTACTCCCAAAGGACAAGCCACCATATCGAGATCAATGGACACAGCAGGTGAGGTATTTGGATGTGCAAGAAAAGGTCTGCTGAATGTAAAAGGATATAGGGACTTGGAAAGAGGTGATGGCGTGGTGTGGGCACAGGTTTTCTATCTCTTGCAGCCGGAAGGGAAATTGACTAGACTGGAGTGTGGCATTTTGGGGACCGTGGACCAAACGATGGAGTCGCAGAACGAATGGTCTTTGTGGAATGCTGAGAGTGGGGATGGAAATATATCTCTGTTGGTGGGGTGTGACAGTCGGTGGTGGAAATGGCGGAGGAGAACACTTTTTATTGGTAAATTGGTAGGATGGAAAGTGAGCACAATGGGGCGTTTCTTATTGCGTTTAGAGGGTTGGGTTCATGGGCGAGGTAGCGAAGTCTGGAGGGTATTGTTGCCCCCGTAGACAGTGGAAGTTGTTCTCCTTTTGTTGCCCCCGTAGACAGTGGAAGTTGTTCTCCTTGAAATAGGAGGCCATTTGAGATGTTCGGGCACCGAAATGCTCCATCTGGGAGCAAACGCGGCCAGGGCAGATGAATTGAGATTAAGGCATAGCATTTTCACAGGAGGGGGTGTGGGATGATGAGCAGTTCAAGTAGATATGGGAGTGCGTAGGATTGAAGTTGATCTCCATTTTGCTGGAAATTGAAATTGAAATGTCCAGGAAAGGGAGAGACGTGCCTGTGAAGGTAAGGGTGAACTGGAGTTCAGGGCTGTGAAGTTGATGATGTGTTAATGTCTCCTCATGAAGCGGAAGCAGGCCTCCACGAAGTCACCAATACAGTGGGGGAGGAAAATTTGGCGATTGGTGAAACGTTAACTACTGAAGATGTATTGTTCCACATATCTGATGAACACGCAGGCATGGCAGGGAAACACATTGGAGCTCATGTCTCCTCTTTTGATCTGAACAAAATGGCAGGATTCGAAGAAGACGTTGCTGAGGGTGAAGACAGGTTCTGCCACTTGAATGAGTGCGCCGTTGGTGGAGGACTGGAAATGGATGGTGGGAGATGAAGAAACTGATGGCTTGCATGACTTCACCATGGTGAATGGATCTGTGTAGGGAACGGTTGTCCATGGTGAAGATGAGGCAATGAAAACTGCGAAAAGGAAAGTCATGGAGGAGGGAGAGGGTGTGGGTGGTGACGCGAATGTATTGCGGAGTTATAAGACCAAGGGGGTATGGATGCTGTCAAGATATGAGAAAATAGGTTCGGTAGGGCAAGAGCAGACACGGACGTTGCATCAACTGGAGGAGTAACGTTTGTGAATTTTGAGCAAGAGGTAGAACCATCTGGTGTGGGATTTCGGGACGATGAGGTGGGAGGCTGTGGATGGGATATCTCTTGAAATGATAAGGTTGGAATTGTCTGCAAGATCATAGTTTGGTGATAGAGGTTGAGGTCGTGCTCGAGAGAGCAGTCCGAGGAGGATTTCATGGGAATGCATCTGATATCAGCGGTGTAGAGGTCTGACCACCATACTATCCCTGTGCTCTCCTTTGTCCCTTGGTTTGATGGTTAACTTGGGTTTGCAGCGGAAGGGATTAAGGATTGCACATAGTGAGTGTGAGAGTGCGCGAAAGGAGTAGACTGGTTGAGGAGGTCAATTTAATGTAGGCAGTCGTAGATGGGCGTGGCGGCTAACACACCAGCATAGGGTGTTCAGTGGATGGAGTGTATTGGAGGCAGGATACCGAACCCTCCGAAGGTGTGTGGGAGTCTTGATCGTCAAAGTAAGCACAGAGACAGAAACAGCAGAAGAAAAAAAATGATGCCGGAACAAGTGTGACTCTGCACCATGGTGCAAGAAGATCCGACTTCCACTGAGGACTGAACGCACACTCTCAGTAAGGTGGAGGTCTGGGGATGATAAAGTAAAAGTCGGCAAAGCTGCAGTTAAGCTGCTAGTAGCGTGATGCAGTTGGGAGTGGGACGGAGACTGCATCAGGAGCGGTTGTGGTCATGGTATCATTTGAGCTGTCATCAAAGGATGTGCTGTTAACGGTAGTGATCGTGGACAGAAGTGGCGTATTCATTGGCATTTCCGGTGACGGACCGGACCTTACGTTGTCTTTGGTGGTGTTTGTGGTGATTGTCTTCAGTGGGAGTGGGAATATCTCGGTCGGCAGCAACCAAATGGGCGGAAATGGTGTTATTGGTAGCCTTGGTTGTGTCTTCAGCTGCGGTGGGCCAACCCGCCTAAAATAGTATATATATCATTCCTACAGTGTGATTGAGTTTAGGTCACAGAACTCCATCCTGAGTGGAACTGTGGCTGCTCCAACAGCACATAAAAAAACAACAATTCAATTAGGCAGCTTGCAACCACCTTATTACGGAGTTATTGCGGAGAGGCAACCATTCCTCTCCAGCCCAGAAGAACAACAGATTGCATCCACAAACAAGTACCTGACAGTACAATGTAAAATTGAGACTCGTATATCTTTTGACAATTGTCTGATAAGCGAGCTTTTCAACTGATTTTGGTATCATTTAACTGTATTCTCCCATTATTCTGAACTTTTCTTTTAGCGATGACACCGGATTTCTCAATCCCTTTATCAGTTCAATATCTTCCGACTCTTCCGGGCCTCGAGCAGTAACACGCTTCCCTCCCCGCTCGCAGAGCTCTCTCGTTCTCATCTGAATTCATACGTATCTGGTCCTGCCCCAGATCCACTCTTCTGCGAACCATTCTGAACGTCATGTCCCCAATCCCATTCTTACACTTCTATTCCAAAACGTTCCCCATCCTGTCCTGCATGCCCTTGTCCTTGTCAAGTCTGCAGCGTGGTCCGGTGTTGAAGACTTGTCCACCTTGCTTCCTCATTATTACAGTAGCCTAGTGGTGTGTGATTTTTAATTTTGTACAAGTCTGTCCAACAGCAGCACCTCCAAAGCATGGCTACCTCAAGTATAGGATGATTCCACGCTGAACACCAGTGAACACCAGAAGGCTGAGTAAGAGAGTTAATGTATTGGAGTGGTTGCTTTATCCGAAGCACTATTTATGTAGTGGTACCCACCCATCGTTCTCCTTTGACAAATACTAAGCTCTCTGTTCGCCAAATTGGAAGAGGTTACTAGTCTATAATTTTCAGTTGTATCTTTGGGAATACAGGAGAGTGGGAATGGTTGTTTGTGCAGTTGATTGCTCCTTCTGTAGAATGGGAGAGGTAAGGATCGCCACTGGTGTCCCCTTTGACTTCAACCGCGAGACGTGCACCCAACCCCAGCTTCTTGGAATCTGCTTGAGGCAACTGGTGCTGGAGCGAGATGAAGTTTTGATCATTCGGGAGGCTGAAGGGGAAATTGAGAGGAGTTACAGGGATGTATTCACACCTCCGGAACAGGAAAAAGGTACATAGATTACAGTCAGAGGACGGAAAGGGAAAAGGCAGACAATGCAGGAATCCCCTGTGGACTTCCCCCTCAGAAACAAGTATACCATTTTGTACGCATTTGAGAAGACGATTTACCAGGGGTAACGTGCAGCTCAGGTCTCTGGCAGGCAGGCTGTCTCTGCTGCTCGGAAAAGCAGGGTGCGAGAAGGATACCATTGCTATCTTGGACTACATAATTTGGGGATAGATCGGAGATTATGTGGGAACGAGAGTGACTCACATTTTGTGTGATGCCTCCCAGGTCCCAGTGTCTGTGATGTCTCGGATCATCTTTTCAGGACTTTAAGGGGAAGAGGAAAGAAGCCCCATGCCTTGTTCTACACAGACACTGACAAAGTAGGTAGGGAATGTGCAGGGGATATAAGACAAGATTTCAAGGAAGCTCGTGTGGAAGCTTGGAGCGGGAACAAACAGAGTTTTTATCTCGATTTTAGTACCCATGCCACGTGCGATGGAGGCGCGGGATAGAGTGATCCGTTGAGCACGTGGCGACAGGGATGCTGCAGGACGGAAGGTTTTGGATACCTGGATAACTGGAGCTGATTGGGCTCGGTGGTACCTCTACAAACGCGATGCACTACATCTGAACAGGAATGGTACCAATAAACTCTTGGGGGAAATAGCAAATACTCTTCTGAAGAGTTTACGTGAATGCAGCAGGAGGATGGGAAACGGAATTGCAGATCCAGTGCCCAAGAGGTTGGATGTAGTAAGGTCATAAATATGTTTTTACGGTGGCTGGAGTGTACCAGCAAGGAGGAAGATGAATTGAGGAATGTATGCTTCAATGCCTGGAGCATCTGGAAACAAGTGGGCGAACCTGTAGTATCGGTTGGGACGTGGTATATTGAAGTTTTGCCGTTTCGGAACTTGGATAACCCCAGGTTCAGGAGCGGTTGTTGGAGATTCAGGGGTGTACAGAAGGTGAGATTGGAAGTTGAGCTTCGGCATTGTTAGTCAAGAAGAGTATTACTGCGGTAATATAGTCTGAGATTAGAAACAGGAAAGGAAAGGTGAAACTGTTGCGAGTTTACTATAGGGTTTTCAAACGTTATAGAGATTTACAGGAAAGAATTGGAATGATGATCCTGGATCGAAGCAAAAGTAACAGCGTGGTTGTTATGGAGACTTCAACTTGCAAATGTTGACTGGAAACGGTATTCTGACATTTCTTCAGACATTTCGCTTTTCCTGAATACTATTTCGCCTGTGTAAATTTTCAGCAGCCCAATACCCATTTCGGCCTCTTCTTAGCCCTTTATGCACTGAAAGAAACTATTTCAAACAGCCTTTCTATTCCTGACTGATTCGCCCACATATTTAACCTTCTCCCTCCTTCAATATTTGCTTTCTAAATTTTTTTTGGCCTCTATTGGCGCATAAGTATACATTTGTGTGTTTTTTTATGCACGTGAGTTTATGTGTATATATGTGCGCATGCGCATATTTGTCTGTGTACTTTATGAACAGCATGCAATAATGTAGGTGTCAGTGCCTGAATTCGGTATATTTGTGCACGTTTATAAGTATGCATGTGGATATTGATAAGTGGATATGTGTCTACACTAACGTGTGCACGTGAATTTTTGTTTGCATGAGTGCGTGTTCACAGCTGCATGCATGTCCATGTGTATTTGGAGGTCTCTTTTTGAAATTGTGTGCGTGTATGTTTGTGTGTGTGTGGGTCCGTGTGTACTTACTGGCCTGCATGCATGTATGGAGGAATTTCTGCAGTGCCTCTTCCACATTGCACGTACTGCCACTAATGAGTAGAAGAAGTGGCTCTACAGTATACCGGGAAATGATGCCAATCACTCAGTCCGTTTTTCTCTGCAGGATGAGGATGAAGTACTACATTCATTGTAATCATGACATTACAGGAAGGATGCATCTGAGTATATATGTGTTTCATTTAGTGTGCTGAATGTACTTGTGTGTTTGTGAGAACGTGTGCATGCGTTGCTAAGTGAGTGCATGCGTGCTACTGAATACAAATGTATGTGATGCAAGCATGTGTAAATCTAAATAGAGCTAGTGATGTATTGCCATCACGATCAGGGGATGTACCTGGAGCGTATGAGAACGTGAAGAAAGCCATCTTAAGTGCATATGACCTTGTGCCAGAAGATTCCAGACAACATTTTAGCAATCTAATACGGGAAACTCGTCAAAACTCCATTGTGTTTGAAAGGATCAAACAAAGTAATTTTGAAAGGGAGGCAAGCGCAGTGAAAATTGGAGGAAAGCTACGACACTGTTGGAGAAACAATTATTTTGGAGGAATTCCAAAATAATTCACTTCCTGAATTACTGTTAAATCATATGGAAGAGCAAAAAGCTAAAACGACCAGATTAGCAGCTGAAATGGTTGATGGTTATAAGTTGGACCAGAAAACAATTTTGAAAGGGAGGCAAGCGCAGTGAAAATTGGAGGAAAGCTACGACACTGTTGGAGAAACAATTATTTTGGAGGAATTCAAAAATTCACTTCCTGAATTACTGGTAAATCATATGGAAGAGCAAAAAGCTAAAACGACCAGATTAGCAGCTGAAATGGTTGATGGTTATAAGTTGGACCAGAAAACGAAGAATTCGAATTTGATGAAATGACAAATCTTCACGTGGAGAAGGAAAGGTATATCTCGGTGAAGATCACATGGATGAGATACAACAGCACAAAAAAAGAAACCCTTCGTAGGGGTCAGAGAAGTTAAGAATCTCCAGTGTTTTCACTGCAATAAAATAGGCCCATGAAAGCACAATGTTTGTCAGTTGGGAAATGCAGTGGAACACGAGATGTAGGGAAACAGGATAAGCCACTGAATTTTCCCAGAGTTGTAAGAAAAAGCGCAGTAGATGCTGCATCAGAATGTACAGGCTGGTCAGGGGTTGTTTCAGAAGGAAGTGATAGGTCTTCTTAAACAATGTACCTGCAAAAGTAATGTTCATTCGCATAGGCCAGGGGCAGCGAGTAAAGACATTATATTATTCAGAGACACGGGCTTCTCTCAGTCTGTGACTTTGAAAGATGAAGAAATATGCACCTCTGAAGTAATATTTCCAGAAAAGGTAGGAATAACCGGAATTCAGGCTGAGACAAAAATGACTCAGTTATGCAATAAGGGGTCAGAGTGTCTGAGGAAGAATGGAGAATTCGTCGTACGAGTAGTAGGCAAACTGTCCGCTCCAGAAATATTATTTGTCCCTGCTAGTGATATCGCTGATTTACTTGTAGTTGTGCAACCGACTGAAAATCACATGGATACTAGTGCAAGTGAACTACTTCAGGACACATATCATGAAATCTTTACTGATTGTGTGGTACGAAGTCAACAAAGACTTTATTTGAAACAGGAGATACCAAAAAGTACAAATAAGTACTTTGAAGTGGAATTAACAGAGAACCAGTTTGATCAAATGATTGAGACAAGGCAGAAGCAGATACATTACAATGCAAACATCTTTTGCTACGATAAGTTGACAGAGTTGCAGTGGAATTATGAAAATTTAAATAACTTGTATCAGAAGGCATGCACAGGAAACGAATTAGAATATATATCTGAATGTTATTACCTTAAAATTAATCACTTCGTGAGAAAATGGAGAACATCACATATCCAGGCAGATGAGAAATGATCAGAAGTTCATCAAATCGTATTGCCAATAGAGTATAGGAAGGAAGTGTTGTGAGTACAGCCTGAGCTATTACTTGGGATCGTTTTGCAGTGAGGAAAACACAAGCTAAAAGACAAAACATTCGTACTAACTTGAACTGCGCAAGGATATAGGTGAATTGCAGCTTGAACGAATTTCGTTGAATTTGCTCCATTTTTTCAAACATTTCAAAGGCTGTTTTCAAGATTCTGCCCAGTGAAAATTCCCAAAACAATACAAGTAAAAGTAATGGAATACACCAGTTACTGTTAGTTTGAAATACTGAGTTTGCTGATCTTGTGGAGTATGACTTGCGTCAAGTAATTGGAAAACACAGACAATAATAGTAGCCCCACATTTAACGCCTCTTCCTGCATTCGAGAAAACCTCTACAAGCGTCTTAGCTGATTTCGCAGATCCCGAACATCAAAAATGTGGGAAACATATATTCATTAATAATGATTGATGCGTTGACTAGATCTCCAGAGGCCGTCCCATTACACAACATCAGAGCTGAAAGGACTTGAGTGGACATACTCATTTTTTTAAACTAGATACAGACTACTAACAGAGATATATTCCAATCAATCGCCAAACGTCACATCAATATTCATAAATGAAGTTATGGACAGCTTAGTAATAAAACAATTCATTTCTCCAGTAGCCCATCCAGATTCGTAGGGAGCACGCGAAAGGTGGCGCTAAACATTGAAGACCATATTGAGAGCTGAGAGCCAAGAGTATGCAGATGGTTGGGGAAACAGAATTCCGTTTGTGCTTTTTGCAAACAGACATGCACCAAACGAATCGATCAAATCCAATCAATTCGAACCAATTTGGGGGCATGAAGTGAGAGGACCGTTAAAATGGATGAAGGAGAAATTGCTAATTCAGAATTTAAAGAAAACATATAATTGAGCTATGTGTCAACTGTGAGATTTCAATTGAATAGTGTTGGAGAGTTGGATGGTCAGCATTTAAAAGTATCACAACATACAGTGAAAAAGGAAGCAGACAAGAAATCAAAAATTGGCAATTTTCGCTCTCGGGAATAAGGAAGTTTTACTTCCAGTGATAAATGAAACTTTAAAAGCAAGATTTTGTGGTTCGCATCCAGTTGAAAGAAAAATAAGTGAAGTGGAGTAACTGATGGGGACTCCAGACAGAAGGAATCGCTCAGAGTGTGTCATGTAAATATGTTCCAAAGGGAAGGAAAACAAGAGGAGAATCTGTTATTTATTACAGCACAGAGGGAAGAGCCAAATTCAGAGGATTCTGAATTGGGCATTCGTCAATTCAATTTGGAAAATGAGGACTTTCTCAAAATGTAGGGTACATATTGAGTTATCTTACAGAGGAAAA
Source organism: Chiloscyllium plagiosum (assembly GCF_004010195.1). NCBI lineage: Eukaryota > Metazoa > Chordata > Chondrichthyes > Orectolobiformes > Hemiscylliidae > Chiloscyllium > Chiloscyllium plagiosum. The sequence continues at coordinate 81,865,400 of NC_057717.1, read as the reverse complement.
TCGAAATGAACTGAAAAAAAAGGTTTTACTATTGCATGGGGAGGTTAATGATTAAGCTTTGAAGTACTAACATAATTGTGCAGGATGTAGACACAGGAGATATTGCTCCAATTAAGCAATATTCTAATGGGCATAACCCTCTAATGTTGACGCAGTTTAAAGGAGATTGAATGCATGTTCCAACTCGACGTTTCGAAGTGAATTACAGTGACTGGAGCTCACCCATCATTATGGCTGTCAAAACGAAATGGTTAACAACGGTTATGTTCGAACTATCGAAAAGTCATCGCAGCTACAGAGACTGGCGGATCTCTGATTCCACGTTTGGAAGACCGTGTTGAGAAGGTCAGACAAGAAACTTAGACTTGTAAGTTGGGTTTGCTCAGAACATACTGGCAGGTATATTTGTCAGGAAGAACAAAGGTAATTTCGGCTCTTGCAAAACTGAATGAACGGTATCAGTTTAAATTTGTGCCATTTGCCATCAGAAATAGGCCAACCATAGTTCAGAGAGAAACCAATAAGTTCACTAATGGATTCACCCACTGTGTTGCTTATATGGATCACCTGGTGATTTTCAGTCACAAATGGAATGAAAATATACAACATTTATCAGACTTGTTCACTCGACTTCGAAAGGCAACCTAGCCAAACGTTAATTTGTCAAATTTTGCAACTCACTTTCCTGGTGAATGCTATTGGACACAGACAAACGGCCCCACGGGATCCAACATCAAAGTAAATCAGGTCGTTTCCCAAAACATCAGCAAATAGAGCTCTACTGCGGTTCCCGTCATTGAGTGGACTTTATCGAAAAACTGCCCCAAATTTTAATAGTGTGGCTGCTCCAGGCACTGAATTGCTCAGGAAAGGCAATACACTTCAGTGCACAGCAGATTGTCAGAAGGCATTTGACAACCTGGAAGGTCTCTTATGCATTCCCCCGGTTTTACCCGTACCGAAAGACATAAAGCTGTTCAAGGTGGCTATCAATGCAAGTGTTGTGGGCGTCAATGCTGTGCTCTTGCAGGTAGATGACGAGAAGATAGAACGAACTATCGGGTATTTCATTGGAAGATAAACATTCAGCAGCAGGAATAGTCGAACTTTGAGAAGGAGATTTTGACCATGGTATTGGCACGACAATATTTCAGTGTTTATGTTACTGGTAACGTATATGAGACAGTGATATGCACCGATCATAACCCATTGAAGTTTGAGGAAAATCTTAAGGACAAAAATGTCAGACTGATTGGTGGGAGCATGTATTTGGACGCGTTCAATTTGAAAATTGTGTATGTGGAAGGACAGGAAAACGTGATTGCCAACGCATTGTCGAAACTCTAATGAGAAACAGAGGCATTTAGTGGCAGTAGCAGTATTTCAACGTTTGAGATAAGTCATCCTTGGTGTGAGGAAAACGGGTAGACGTGACCATCAAGAAGTTAGTGACAAAATTCAATGAAGCGTTCAATAATTAGTTAAATTCACTGCAGTGTCTCGGATTAATGTAACTTTATGTCAAGTTTAGGCTGAAGTTTGGGTCACGAATAATTTTACTGTTTCACTGACAATGTCTGTTGCAGTTAACATTGGACTTGGTTGAGGATTGTGTCAATTAACGATTAGCAGTTGTGTAAAACAAGAGGGAACAGAGAGAAAAGAAAATTGCAGCACAGGAACAGCCCTTTTGTCCCTCCAGACCTGCGCTGATTCACGTTTTCTGTGTAATGTCATCGTCTACTTTCTGGAGATTTGTATCCCTCCACACGCTGCCCATTCATGCATCTGTCGAGATGTATCTTAAAAGACGCTATAGCGCCCGCCTCTAGTATCCCCTTTGGAAAGCGTTCCAGGTACCTACCAGTCTGTGTGTAAAAAACTTTCTACGTGTATCTCCCCTTAAACTTTCCCCGATCACCTTAAACTCATGATCCCTCATAATTTCGTTCTCCACTCTGGGGGAAAAATGTTTTTTTTCCATCCATCCTGTCTATATATCTAATGCTTTTGCAGAATTCAATCAGACCCCACTCAATCTCCGTCTTTCTAATGAAAATAAACGTAATCTACTCAACCTTTCTTCTTGAGTAGCACCTTCCATACGAGTCAACATCCTGCTGAATATCCTCTGTACACTCTATAAATCAATCACATTCATTTGGTAAAATGACGACCAGAAATGTCCACTGAACCAAAGTCTCATGCAATTGTAACATTGCCTATCAACTCCAGTACTCAATACACCATTCGATGAAGGACAGCATGCCATGTGCCTGCTTGACCACTCTGTATACTTCCGTTGCCACATTCAGTGTGCAATTGACGTTAACAATCTCTCTGTATGTCATCTTGCATTTGCATGGATTGACCCCATTAACCATTTCTCCGTCTAACTATCCAATTGATCTATATTCTGCTGTATTTTCTGGAAGCTACTTTCACTGTCTGCTCCTCCACCAATCTTAGTGTAATCTGCAAACCTGCTAATCAGACCACGTGCATCTTCCACCAAATCAGTGATATGACTATCACAAACAAGGCTGTTCTCAGAACCCAACCCAGTAGAACACAATTGGAGCTGAAAAATGTGTTGCTGGAAAAGCGCAACTGGTTAGGCAGCATCAAAGGAGCAGGATAATCGAAGTTTGGGGCATAAGCCCTTCATCAGGAATGGCTTATGCCCTAAAGGTTAAGCCCTTCTTTAAGCCATTCCTGAAGTAGGGCTGATGCCCGAAATGTCGATTCTCCTACTCCTTTGATGCTGCCTGAGCTGCTGTGCTTTTCCATCAACACATTTTTCAGCTCTGATCTACAGCATCTGGAGTCCTCACTTTCTCCTAGAACACAACTGGACACAATTTTCCATTTAGAGAAACTCATTACTACGACTAAACTCTGTCTTCTGTTGCCCCAACCAGTGCTGAATCCAACTTGCTATTGTAAATTGCACCCCATGTAACTTCATTTTCTCCATCAGCACAAAATAAGGCACTTGCCAAGTGCCTTACTGAAAACCATGCAATTGACAGCTGCAGCCCTTCCTTCATCAATCAACTTAGTCAATTCCTCAAATAATCCTCTCAGCTTGGTAAGATACGACCTTCCCTGAAAACAAAACATGTTGCCTATCATTGATAAGTTCATTTTCATCCATATGGGAATAGATCCGATCCCTTTGCATCTTCTCCAGCTGCATACCCTCCACTGATGTCAGGCTCACCAGTCTATATTTATCTGGAGTATTCGTGCCACACGTCAGAAACAAGGAGACAACATTGATAACTCTCCAGTGCTCTGGGTCCCTGTTCAAGTCTGCTGCAAAAATGTCTGTTAATACCTCAACTATTTCCTCTCTCGCTTCTCTCTGAAACCAGGGATACATCCCATCCGGACCTGGGGCCTTGGGATACTGTAATGTATTTTAGCATACACAACACTTCCTCCGTCCATTCCTTAATGTTATACTTAACTTCCCTGATACACTTACTAATTTAACAGAGTCATCTTAACCATGCATGCTGATGCAGCAGGCAGTGATGACAGCCAAAGGTATGCTGGCTGTAAAGCGGGATGATTTTCTGTGTCAGAGTAAAGACATCTTGCTGCAATTAAAGAGGGTCTTCATGAAGCCACACGTCAAGTATTTGATGTTCTTGTGTGTTGAAGAATATTCTTGCTATTGAGGAAGACAAGCGAATGTTCACCAGGCTGATTCCCAAGTTGGCAGAACTCATATATGGCAAAAAAAAACTAGATCGACTGGGCTTGTAATAACTATAACTTAGTAGAATGAGGAGGGATCTCATTGAAACATATAACATGCTGATGATACTGAGCAGGTCGGGGAAGTCCAGGACGATGTCCCATGGATTAGGAATAAGGGATATTCCATTCAATAGGTATACGAGGAAGATTTTCTTCCCTTAGAGTTTTGCGAATCTGAAGAATTCTCTCCTACAGGAAGCTGGTGATTGAATATTGTCGGGGTGAGGGGGATTGTGTATGTTTGCTCAAGTGGGTACATCCACATACTGAATCCGAATTTTTCTTGTACACACTTAACAAATATCTTCTTTAAATTCCTGTCTAACTCTGTGTATTCTCCCTTCAGAATCTCAACCTTTTCCCTTCCAATCACATTTTTGCCAATGAGGACAATGGCCTCATGCTGGTTTGTCTCCCCCTTGAGATCATTCCGCACACTCTCTGAGACATTCTTGTTCCTGGTACCAGGGAAACCACACACAATTCTGATTTTCCGCTGCTGGCCACAGAAATGTCTGTCTGTACCTCGGACTAGAGAATCGCCTATCATAATTGATCTCTTGAAACCCGACGTAACCCTCGTTGCATTAGAGTCAGTCTCAATACCAGAAACTTGGCTGTTCGTGCTGTTTCCCTGAGAATCAATCAACCCCCACATTTTCCAAACATCATACTTGTTTGAACTGAGCATAGCAACAGAAGGATCCTGCACTCGCTGCCGAACTCTCTTACTTTCCTGGAGTTAACCCATCAATGTGACCGTATCTGAAACTTTCCCCCCTTTTTCCCAGATGCACTCCAAAGTCCAGCGATACATGAAGTTAACCACCAAAGGCAGTAACTGTGCAGGTCACTGTCAGTTACTTTCTCTCTCTCTCTCCTGCACTGACCTCACCATGTGCTTCCTTTGCGTGTCCTTCCCTCTTTTAAAACCGCTGTTGCTTTGACTGTTTTTTGCCAAAGTTTCAAAACAGTGAAACAGCATATAAAACTGTAATTGCTGCTCCTGGAATTCGAGGAAATCACCTCCAACACCTACGTTACCACAATAAAGGAGCAGTTGTTACAGCCAGAACGTTTTTCCGTCTTTCCTCTTGGATTACCCAGAATCCTCAATGATAGATCATGATAATATTTTACCCATAGCGAACGTTTCTGAGACAAGAGGGCATAAGATCAAAGTGAATTGTCATTGGTTTATGAAGTTCTGAAAAGTTTTCATTCATCAAGGGAAGCAGAAATATTGACAGTGCTGCCTGAGATGGTGGTGGAGCCGGGTACTCTCGCAATATTTGAGAAGAATGTGAATGTGCACATGGAATGCGAGGGCATGGTACACTGTGGACCAAGTGCAAGTAAAAGTGGTTAGTATCATTTGATTACTCTTGTGAGTGGAGATATGCCACGACAAAGAATCTCTTTCGATTCTGTGTGAATGAATGCCTCTCTATGACACTAACATAGGCAGTGATGATTCATTGCAATTTATTGACAGTTTATTCAGTTTGTTTAGAAACAGCAAATCATTTACGATGCATTCAATAATTAGATTTTAAAAATGCACACCCGCCAACAAAGGCTAGTTTCCTGATATCAGAGGAAAACAATGTCTCGGTGCAAAATATTTCATTTTTGTTAAAATGACATGAGTAATGTCCTCATCTCTAAGTGAGGTATGTGCATTTCTTTACTTAATCTTCCTCTCCCTTCTGATTGGTGTTCCATCTTCTTTGTGAATGCTGTTCAATGAAGACATCTCTCTGAGAAATCTAGAGATGCCTTCCCAGAAAAACAGAATTTTGCTGCCTGGTAACTAATCCATTCTTAGTGTCAATTCAAACTGCCGAGCATGCAATTCACACAGCCCCTGTGCAGTTACGAAAATGCAGCATCCGTCTCGCAAACGTTAGCCACTGCATCGCATTTGCAGCATAGATTTGGCTTCCAAAATATTCTTCTATCCTAGTGTGGTTATTCCAGAATTGTACTAGGCGAGTTCTTGTGTATTTTCCCCAAGTCTATTATCCTGAGCACTCCTGTCTTAGTCGTAAACGAATGGAGCTCTCTTATATCAAATAACGTGTTATTTTCTGTATCGATCAATTGCCTGAAATCATCTCGAAAATAGTCTTGAGCAAGGCCGTCATGATCAATATCCTCCTAACCTGCCTTCGTCTAGGCAGCAATGTCAAATCCATTTTCAGTCCATTTATATTAAAAAGAAGCAATTTAGAACAGGCTGTGTTTGACACCAAATGGATTCGTGATGGCAGTCTTGAACTTCACAAAGTAATTTTGGACTTTTAACGTTGGTGCCTTTATTCAGAATGCTGTTGTCATAGCGATTCACAAAAAATATTCAATCACAGAATGAGAGCATCACTGGCGAGATCAACATTGATTCCTCTTTACAGACTGCAGTTAGGTGTAACTCACATTGTTGTGTGTCCATCGTTGCACAGAGACCAAACTGGCCTTCAGTCAACGACATGAGTGAACCAGACATTCGATTCATCGTCCTCAATAAAATGACAGCTCCAGATTTCGTCTCAATTCAACGTAAATTTTACCATGGCATGATTCAATTTAGGTCTGCTGAAGAGTTCCACATTGTCACAGGAATGTGCTCAATTACAGTACCACTGCATCATCGCTTCCCTTTCGATGAAGACGCAATGAAATCTCATGCTGAATTGTAAAGACGAGGAACATTTTGTATTTAAAAACCACATTGTTTAGCAGTTTTACACGTTACAGTCGAGAAACAGCCCTTCCTCACTACTGTCTTGGTTAGGACTTTTTTGGATGAACACTGCTCTATTGCAATCATACAACGTTAGGTCAAGGATGCAGTAGGCAATTTTTTTGTCAAAGGCCAAGAGGCCGGTATTCATGTTCTGCACATCGCGACCAATTCACTCAGCAGCACGCGTCTCTCCAGGAAGATTCCAACGTGTCAACACAGGTCTCAAAGGGACATTCACATTCTCCGGAGCTGAAATCACTCCGATAATGAATAGCAATTCACAAAAGTGTGATGTGATGACCCCCGGCAAAACAAAAATGGCAAGTAAAAGCATGATGAATTTGAGGCAAGATCATGATCAAAAAAGGCAAGATATAACTTTTATGCACATGTCTTGTGGTTTCTGAATATGGCTGGTCAGGGAGCGTTCGTGGTTATGAATGCCTGTGTGATACTTGCTTTTAGTAGCCGAGGCATACACTTTACGAATGTGCAGGTTATGAAGAGACTTGTATAACATTGATTTGGTTTGGTCATACACTTACAGTTTTACTTACAATTCCGGAATGCACACAAATGGTCGCACTAGAAATGGGGCAGAGAGGAGATTTACGATTATGTTACCTAGCCTGGCGAACTTCAGTTATGATGAGAGACCGAACAGATTGTGTTCGTTATCGTGAAATAAGAGGAGTTTGAGAGAAATAATGAGGGGGAGATAGGAAGAAGACTTTCCCCTTCCTGGTGGGATCAGTGGCAGGATTGGTGTTTTTAGGTAATGGGCAGCAGGATCAATGTGGCCGTGAGGACCACTGTTTTCATTGAGGTGCTCGTGGAATATGAAGCTCACTCTCCATGGAAGTGGGAGAAACAGAAACACTCAACAATTTCAGAAAGTATTCATCTGTGCAGCCACGATGACAAAGCGATTGGCAAAGGGCTGGGGAACCGGAACAGAGTTTTGAGCTGATTGCATTTGATTGTTGCAATCTAATGTGTAGAAGCTTTTTTTTTGTCCAAATGCGACCGAGCTCAGAGACTCTCTGCCGCTCCTGCCAACATTTAACAATAATGTTATAAGGACGCCTTATTTAGCTACTGTGAAAAGACCTTGCTGACTCCGCAGAGAGGATGGGACGTTAGTGGCTTATCCTGGAGGCGTCCTCACAATTGCGATTGAATCTTGTTCCGTCCTCAACTCCTGGAGATCGTTCTAAATATCAACTACCTATCGTTCAGCAATTAACCATGCAGAGCGCAGCGATCACAAAATTTCAACCATTTCCCTCTTGCTTTCTGACCACAATTCAAACAAAGACAGAATTTTAACATTCGTCTCCGTCACTCAAATTAGAAGCCATACATTCAGATGCTGGCCACTCAGTCTTTCGAGCCTGTTACGTCCTTCAACGGATTGTCTGATAAACCTCAAATCACTTCTCTAATTTATCTCAATACCACATGATTCCCTTTTTGGAGTAATGATCTGTATTTCACAGCCTTGAAGACAGTTCATGATGAAACCTCAATAGTTATCTGCAGCTGATCATTCCACATATATTCCCAAATTCAGAGAGATTAAATTCTTCATCATCTGTCTAAACTCGATGGTTCGTATTCTTAAATTATGCCACCTGGTTCCACACTATCCCACAAGGAGAAGCAAAGCCTCTTCATCTCCACTAGTAAACACTCTCTTGAGTGATTCAACAGTGACATCTCTCAGTTTTCTATATTCCAAAAGCAAATGGCACAATCATCTCAATATATGCTCATAATATCGTCCGATCATTCCCCGGATTAGCCCAGTAGAAATTCTCTGGACTGCCTCCGATGCCAGTATACTCGTTTCTTTCAGGACTGGATTGAAACTAATACTGGTCACAATATTCCAGCTGTGATTGAACTCGTTCCTGTATTGTTCCAGCAAAATATCCCTACATTCATGCACCATTGCATATGAAATAAAGGCCAACATTTATTTACCTAAACAATTACCCACTCAATGAAAGCAGTTTAGAGACAAAAAAGATGTTGCCTCCTTGAGCTCCAAACGATGAGATGTACTCTCCAGAGTTTTTTGCTCAGTGTTTCCACCTTCAGACCGAGACAGGTGCGCTTCTCACTGTGCCAGTTCCTTTCGTTCCTGCAGCTACACATTGAAAACTTGATGTTATGTCCATCGCTCTGTATAACTGGTGAGCTATTTTGCAAATGACCTTAATGCTTTCCTGGATATCAGGGAGGAATCGAAAATGATAGCCGTTGATTGTACAGAAGATTAGTTCGTGGCTGAGAAAATTATATCCTAAGGTAACAAGCCTCTTCGAACAAAAAAGTACCATCCGAAAAGTTGTCTTGTGCCAGATTCTAGGGCACAACATTTCTTTTGTGCTCAAGCACTGTGTTTCGCGCTGTATGCAAATTGCCATTCCCCAAGGTTGGAATCTCACATGTGGTCTACTGAAATTCTGATCTCATTGGAATATTTTCTCTCATGTATTAATGCAGCCGTAGTCCCATAGCCTCGCATAGACAAGAGCGCTGATTGACCTTCATCGACTCCTGAGTTAGCAAAGGCTTAATTTTAAAACACTCTTCCTTTTTTCGGGACTCACTCCATGATTTGCCTCCCTCCCACTCTTTGGATTCTTTTCAAGCAAAACGCCATTCTCCCAAGACCCTTCGTGATCTCTGATTTGTCGAAATCTCCAGCTTTTCCCCACCTCTGCTTGATTTGAAACTTACCACCATTGAGCTACAGGAACTTTGGAATTCCGTCCAAACCTCTGACAAACACTTCCCACCGTAAAGCAGATCTACTGGACTAGACTGAATTGAGATCATGTTCATGTCTCATATTTTGATTTGACGTGGCACTGTAGAGGATACTTGAAATTATTCATGAGTCTAAGGACAGGACATAAATCGGCATTCACAAAAAGGGACACAGAAGTGTCATTTCTCCTCTTCCCCTCATCTGGCTAAAATGCAAGAAATCCAATAATGAAAAAAACTGAGCATTTCTGCAGTACCAGGATAACTGAATGACAATCCAAGCAACATGTGGATACATATTTGACTGGTAAATCTCAATTTTGGTCCACCAATGAACTGGGAGTTGGTTGCAGTGTTAGACTTTTGAGGTATCCAGAAAAGAATTGTCAAATGTCGATGTTTGTTTTAGTTTCGTCAGCTGTTATACCTGATTCTCATCTCCCTCACAATACCTTTTAATTTTGCAAATTAGATTTTGACTCAGTGGTGTGGGATTTTCGAGATCACTACAGATGTTGGCAAAATGCCTCTCAGCAGGTCTGATTCACCGGTGAGCTTTGCTTTCAACGGGAGACTCTCAGTGTCAAGTATCATTTTTTCGATCAACTTGAAGCATTTTAAAATCTCATTGGCTGCCCATTTTGGGACAAGATTAAAAGTTCTGGAACAAAAGTCCATTGCAATCCAGCCACCCCTCACCTCAGAGCGCAGAAAAAAGTGTTTTGAATTAACATGTTTATTCACACTGCACTCACTCCACGAATCTTCCTCTCAACATTACATTCATTGTTTTTTACTTCCAGCCATATTAATTCAGTTTCGAACCATAGTCTCGTTTGGATATGAGGAAGGAGAAAACAAAGAGATGTTGGTGAGTGTGTTTGAGGCGCGAACAGGTGAATGTTGGGATGAAGGAAAACCTTTAACTATGTCGACATAATTGGCCCATGTCAGCAATAGATTCACTATTTGCAAATTCACTTGTGTAAATACTCTAGGATGTTGATTGTCAGTCCTTCGATATTTGTCTGTAGAAGCACGGTGGCTCAGCGATTTCATTAACATTCTCTTCTATCAATTATTTCAAGCCAAGCTCTCTTCTAAGTCGCACTTACTCCAGTTTATTCTTCTTACTAAACGCCAGTTTTACATCATTTCCAGTACGGGTATTTTCATATGACGTCTGTAGTGAAACATGAGTATAATTCGTCAGTCATCTCTTTGCTCCCCATTACACATACTCCCGTTTCTGAATCGGGACCAATACCTCATAAATCTGAAACCATAACGGACAAACCATCTTTTCGGCCAGTGATATACCTCAGTGCTTTCTACTTTATTCATAATGCACTCTTAGTAATCTTGAGATCCCTACCTTTGCAGTCCTAAATTCAGTTTGCTTCCTGCATTTTTGATCTCGTTATTTCCTCCTGTCATTTTTCCCAATATGTAACCTGATCTCTGGCTTTTCACATTCGACTTTTAAGATGTGCGAAAACGATTATGAGGCATTCATAAGTCAAACATCGGGGAGGCATCATCGTATTCTTGATTCCCGTTTGCGCCGATCCATCCTCCTCATAATTGGTTGAACTTTGCCTTTCAACTTATTTTGGATCATTCCCTTAGCAACACACACATCAGGGTGCAACGAAATTGGTTTTCGCTGCTTAATCCAAGAGAACATCTCTCTCAACAATATCTGAAGATGTATATCTTTTCTCAAGAAAATGCCCACGGGGGAGTCTCGCATGGCCTTTTTAGTCGTCTTTCTCGACCAACAATACCTTTTCTGCTTGTGGAGTCTTAACTTGCGATGTGGTCATCTCACTGCCTTGCTTTCTGCATTTCTCCCAGCTTCACAGTTGTTCTACAGTGACGAGGAGAAAGTGAGGTCTGCAGAAATCTGTACTTCCAGCAGTTACAACTGGAGACATTTCCTGCTCACAGCCTTGCCCGAGGCAGTGGAAATATTCCCGGAGTGCTTTGAGTCCTTCGTGATGGGAGTGACCTCAGACATTGCTCCAGTTACACAATCTGTACTTCCAGCAGTTACAACTGGAGACATTTCCTGCTCACAGCCTTGCCCGAGGCAGTGGAAATATTCCTGGCTTAGTCAGTATGCCTGCAGGAGCACACCACTGATTGTTGCTCTTCTGCCTGACTGACCCCGATATCTTGTACGTTTTAGAAGATACTAACTATCGGACTCTCTGGTCCTTTGGTCAAAATCAAGGGAATTTGGCAAAATTACACTTAACATTCCGTGATCTTTACTGTCACTTTTCATTTCTTTAACATGCAAGTTATGCAATGCGAGATTTTGTCGACACTGTAGCGCAGGCGGAGGCCATTTCGACAATCGTGCCTGCAACAAGTTTTCAAAATACATACTTTTTTCATACCAATCTCCTGTTCCTCCCTACAGACATGCATTACCTGTTCTTTACAACAGTAGTGTACATACACATTCTTCACTGTGATGATGATTGTTTTTGACTCGGTGTGTGAATTTCTTTAATTTTGCTTACTTTTGAATGTCTTCACAATTAAACATAGATGAAAAATGTGTGTTCAATGCCCATGTTAATTTCTCCATTCTCATTGCTAATTCCGGACGTTCACCACTCATAAATGAATACTTTCTGTGTACTTTCTTCCTTTTCTCTACCCTCGTGGAAGGTGAAATCATGTGCTTTGCAAACACTTCTGGTTAATTTACTTTTGCACTCCTTTTTCCCATTTTTTAAATGATCATTCATTGCTGATTTTTAAAACTTATTCATGCCAATACATTTTACCATATTGGTCACAACGTTGTTCGCTTTAATACAATCCTTAAATTTCATGTTTAGTCATAGAAGGTAGAACATCGAACATTACAGGACGGTGCAGGCCTTTCGCTCTCGATGTGGCGCCGACCTGTGAAACCAATCTAAAGCCCATCTCACCGGCACAATTCGATTCTCATCCATATGCCAATCCTATGACCATTTAAATGCCCTTAAATTTGGCGAGTCGACTATTTTTGCAGGCAGTGCATTACACTCTCCTACTCCTCTCTGAGTCAAGTACGTCTGACATCGATCCTATATCTAACACCCCTCAACTTAAACCTATGTCCCTTAGTGCGAGCAATCGCTCTTCAAGGAAAAGCGTTCTGGATTATGCATCCTTTTCATTAGAGAATCTCTCGGTGAAATGTATGCCGTTTCAGAGACCTAAAAGCCTCCTTAAACGTCTAGTACTGCTTCTTTACCGACATGAGTTTTCATTTCGTTTTTAATTCCCCCCGTCGACAGGACTGAACCATGCTTTCATGGGTTTATGTGTGTGTTGTGCAAATTGCAAGAACAAGATTCAAATCAAAGTGTCCCACATTAAAAAAAAACTGATGATATTTCATCATGTCACGATCAACGTTGAATAGACAATATGGAGGCAAACCTGTTTCCCTGTTGATCTATTTTATGCTTCAATTCATGCACACAAATGCACACATGCATGAGCATACACACTCTTGAGCAAGTGTACTGATAAACGAGTGCAGAAACAGAAATAGCCGCAGCAAAATAAAGAGGCAAAATCGTAAGTTCAAATATGCCTGGATGGAAGTCACCAGCGAATGTGGTTGCAGGAGTGAGTTCTTATAGGGCAATTCTTTAATCGTTTTCAAAATTTGATACATTACAATATTGCAGCAAAGGGATAATTGACAATATTCTTGAAATGTTCTCTGAACTTAGTTTGTGTCAAGACATATATCGCAGTGTTTGTACAAAAACTGAGCAGCTGGAGCATGTAGCCCAGTTCCATTACAAAAACTGGCAGCTTCTTGGACAGATATCTCAGAACAAACAGTCGTCTCTTTATGGAAAACACCATTGATACTAACCATAACAGAATAATATTAATTGACAGAAGGAACAACAAAATTATTGAATTCCTTCGATTGTTCATCTCTGTGTCTCTGGTGGTCTTTCTGTTCCTTTGGTGATGGAGCCTCCTTCGGGATCTGCTGGCACTATAATATGCCTGACCGTTAAACCATTGAGAAGCAGAATGAGAATAAAAGCAACTCCTGGGGTGAGTAGATAATGAAAAAACTCAATTGCGCTCCACAATGAAGAATACATGATACGTCATGGCAGCCAGCTGAACCAGGGTCCACCCCTCTGACTATACTGACCTGTAAAGATAAAATACCAAGAAATGTTCTTCAAACAACTCATTCCAGTCACAGTTCCCAGAACCACTGACGGTGTTTTCACACGGCAGTATTCATTTTTCACTTTTGGGCAACAAATATTCACGAATCGATCAAAGGTGAAAGTAACTGTGAACCAGACAGAACAGTCAGTGGCGGCATGGAGCTGCACAGCATGGATGTTACAAACAGGAACGTTTTCTAAGAAATGGTGCTCTACCTTGTAGAGGAATGGAATGCGTCGCAGGATTAGATCAGTAATGACGACGAGAAAATCCGCCATTGCCATAGCCATCAGATAGTGAGTGATGCATTGGGAGAGACCACACTTTTTCCGTGAAGTTATTGGTTCTGCTCGGATCAAAGAGATCAGATTTCCATGCTACTTAATGTGACATACAAATAGGATACATTTATATTGTTCTGCCAAATGTTTATCACAGTATTAGGGTTTTCTGTTGCAGCTCGTAGTTGGCCTTACATAATTTGATTACAAATGAAAATGTGGGATAAGGTAAATCGAGTCGTTTTCGTCATGTATAACTCTATGACTGTATGTTTTAATGCATGTTGCTGAAATTGGTAAATCCCACAGGAAATAGGTGTGATGTTGTTAAAGTCAATCGAAGTCACGTCAGTCGGATATGATGTCCGCACTTTGATCATGATGATTTTTCTTGGGTAGTTTGATGTTGCCAGTGTTGTCCTTTCCCTTAGAATTCCTGAGTACCCATGTGTAATTGTGAATAATCCATCCTGCATTCTGAAGACTGTATAGCAATCAACGACCCAGCATTGGAGTGTTGGAAACGGAAATAGTCACTTTTTCTGAACTGTCCTCATGCAGAGATGGTAGCGACTGCGTGCAGGCTCGAAATGGGCAATTGCTCACTTCTGTTTACTCATAGAATACTCTCTCCCTGCTTGGACCAGTGCCGCTCTGACATCATTCTAGGACCTGACAGCATCATGCCAATGTAGTGCACTCAACAAAAACCCAGCTGATAACTTTAAAAATCAATCACACTATCAACAATATGCACTGCTGCATCTCCAAAACACGACTTCGATAATACCGTTCAAATCAATGACCACGACCTGGATAATGCAATGGCGCCAAAGGGAAAGCATGGGTATCTGTGACCAGAAGGAAAGAGTGTAGATTCACTTTGACAACTGATTTAAATGCATGGCGATTACAATAATGTGTCAGTATTTACTCAATAAGAGAAATGAGATAGCGACATTTAAATTACTGACAGCGGGAATCAGAGACTCGTCAGGCTGACCAGAGGCAACAATTGAACGTCAAGCACGGTAATATATTTGTTCAGAGTTTGTCAATAATAAACCGCGGAATCATTGGATGCAGCAATGTTAGCACAGTAATGCCAGGGTGGATACAAATTGGAAAGACTTGCCAAGGAGACCAACAATAGCGAGAATGGGATAATAAACCAGTTGAATGTATTGAAGGGCTCTTTCAATGCGATGCATTAGACTCAATTGGTCAAATTGTACAGACGAGTGACTCATCCCAAAGAAAACCCTCGCTATTGTTGTGCCGTTCCAGTCTATGTTTCTCACTTTCCATGTCTTT
>NC_057717.1:81831913-81850225 GCF_004010195.1 Chiloscyllium plagiosum | reverse complement strand
ATCTAGGTACTTGTGTTGCTCATCTCTGTTCGTGTTGGGTGTGCTGCTCTCACTGACAGTGTCGCAAACATATCGAAGGATGGCCTTATTATTCCAGAGTGGCACACTCCGGTTGCACAATTACGGTCCGTGGAGACTGACATTCATGAGACCGACTACATGAAACGATTCATTTAACTCATTTCACTCCATAATTCCCTCTCCCAGAATGAAGAGATTCACTTAGCAGTATACTGAGAACAGAATAATACAATTAGGGGACATTCTGGCTGTAAGAGGAGACTGGAACCAGAGGCTGAAGCATTGCATGTGTCTAGTTCTGTGCAAGAAATAGACAGAATAGGTCTTGAATCGACACGGTAGTCCACAAGCTGAAAGGCACGTCCTAAATCGCCACAGCTAGACATGATGAAAAGAAGTTGTGATCAGTACTTAAATGAACATGGATATATCGAATGTTTCATCCTGTGCAGATCACCCCATCCCACACGTGACGAATATTCTCTGATATGCCAGATAACCGTCGGAAGCAGTCCTGTTAACCTGGGTGGAAGTATATACGTTCCTGCCAAGTTTACCATAACTGTGCATAATACTCAAGGCACAGTCTCACCATTGTTCTCTGCCAATGAAACATCAAGACTTCTTTGATCTTGTGATCAAATTCTCTTGTGATGAATAAAGACAGAATATTGGCTTTCCCACCTTCTTCCCAAACTGCTGCCTCACAGCGCCAGTGACCTGGCTTCGATTCCAGCCTCGGCCAACTGACGGTGTGGAGATGGCACATTCTCCACGTGTCTGCGTCGATTCCCTCTGGTTGCTCCTCCCAGAAGCCAAATGTAGGCCGTTTAGGTGAATTGCATTGCAAAATTGTCCATATCGTTCAAGGGGTGTGTAGGTTATGTGCATTAGTCAGGGGTAAATGTAGAGTAGCAGTAGAGGAGAATGTGTCTGGATGGATTACTCTTCGGAGAGTCGGTGACGACATTTCGCCCCAAATGTCCTGTTTCCACAGTGAAGGGTTTGCATGATATCTCTTAGTCACAGACCATGAAGGCCATACGGGTGTCTTTAGCCTCTGATGATTTCCAAATATTTGGTTTTATTTCTATTAACAACTTCGATACCAACGTGAGGCGTTACTTGATTGATTGCACGTTTTTTTGTGAGTGTGTATCTGTTTACTATTGTGGTTATTCACTGAAGAATATTCAGCAGTTCTGCAAATTTTCTTTAAATACTTCTCAGTTATCTGTGAATTGAGTTGTTTGTTATTTTAGGGAATTTTAACTTCGCAAATGTAGACTGGGCTGCTGGAGTGTTATTGGCTTGAACGGAGAGGAAATTGTTCAGAACATAAGAAAATAACAATATAATAAATAGGAGTAGGCGTCGGCCATCTGGCCATTCGAGCCCATTCTGCACTTCAACAAGATCAGGGCTGCTCTTATCGGGTGTCAGAACCAGTTACCACCCTCTCACCATAACCCTTAATTCCTTGACGTTAAAAAAAAACTATCCTCTCATTTTAAAAAAAACTTTCAATGAGGAAGCCTCAACCACATCATTGTGCATGCATTTCCACAGTTTAACAATCCTCTGGGTGACGAAGACACTTCTCAACACGGTCCAAAATCTAGTTCACTTATTTTGAGGCTGTGCCATCTTGTCCATTTTTTATGCACCATTAAAAACATATTCTCTGTTTCCATACTATGTAAACAGTGGCTTCACTGTTTTAAATGTTTGTGAAGGAGCCCACCTCACTGTTCTAATCTCCAATGAACATAATCCCAATCCAGGCAGAAGTGGGTACTGCAGATGCTGGAGATTAGAGTCAGTATTCCAGTGGTGCTGGAAAAGCATAGCAGAACAAACAGCATTCGAAAAGCAGGAGAATTGACGCTTTGAGCATAAGCCCTTCGTCAGGAATGACTTGATCAAGAGCATATGTTTGAATGGTCGATTCTCCTTCTCCAAGGATGCTGCCTGACACGCTGTGCTTTCATAGTACGACGTTCTCGACTCTGATCTCCAGAATCTGCAGTCCTCACTTTCTCCTATTGAACCTGCAGACCCACCTCCTATGGATCGTGGAAAAGGACACCCAGGTCACTCTTCACAGCAAAATGTGTACCAGAAAATGTTTTGTCCGAATGTGTTATTAAATCTAAGAAGAATCCAGGGTAATACAGACCGATGAGCCAAACATGTGTTGTGGACAATTGTTGGAAGGAAATCTGAATAACCGGATTTTTGGTATAGTGGTATGTCATAACGATCAGTGCCGGCCCCACTGCTTTACATCACGTGTATAAATAATTTGGATGTGAACATAGGACACATGGTTACTAAGCTTGCAGATGACACCAAAACTGGATTTATAGCGGACAGGGAGGAAGTTTACCTCAGAGTACAACGGGATTTCGATCAAATCTGCCAGTGCATGAGTATTGGCAGGTGGATTTTAATTTATATAAACGTGAGATGCTGCACTTTGAAAAGGCAAATCAGGGCAAGACTTATGCAGATAAGGTGAATGTACTGATTCGTATTGCCAAACAAAGAGAGGATAGAGTGCAGTTTCAGATTTCCTTGAAGTTGTAGTCGCAGTTGGATAGGATTGTGAAGAAGGCCTTTGATATGGTTGCCTTCACTGATCAGTTCATTCAATGGAACAGGTCACGTTTCAGTAATGTACAGAACATTAGTTAGGCCACTTGTAGAAAAATGCGTGCAATTCTTGTCTCCCTGTTAAATGAAAGTATTTGCAAACTTTAAAAGAAAAAAATTATATGGGCTTTGCCAGAGAGCAAGAGTTTAAGCTTTTGGTAGAAACTCCTAAGGTTGCATCTATTTTCAGCAAGCAGGGTTACTTGATCAGTAGCTGTAAACTTATGACAGGCATGGACAGCATGAATAGCCAAGGACTTCTCTCTAGTGTTAGGGGAGTCCAATACCAGATAGTTAAGATTTAAGGGGAGTTGGGAAAGATTTAATAGGCACCGAAGGGGCAACGTTTCCTACAGAGGGTGTTGCGTGTATTGAATGAGCTGCCAGAAGAAGTGATGAAGGCTGCTAACTTGCAACATTTATAAGGAATTTGAATGGGTATATGAAGAGTAAGTGGTCAGAGGGATATGGAGTAAATGTTGACAAATGCAAATAGATTTATTTCAGATAATTCTTCGGCATGCACGAGTTGGACATAGGAGTATGTATCCATGCTGTACAGCGCAATGAATCCAGACAGCAAAAGGACATTACTTAAGTAACGGACAAGAAAACTCAGCTAAAATTTGGGATAATGTCAACGGTTCCATTCAAACAATTTTTAACCCAGTTTCAGAAACCATGCATCAGAGAAATGAAGTCAAAGGAATTTGCACACATTATTTAAAATCCTACCTCTTCAACGTTATTGACACCTTTGAGGTTATTTCCCATCAATAATGGAGGGAATCTAAGGAGAGATTTTGCTGAAATTCACGTCGAAGAAGAATGGGTGCTCAAATTTTCATGATTCTGGACCAAGAGCTTTGCAAATCTAACTCTCGTGGTTTCACGCTGAATCTTTCCAACAATGTAGGGATGCTCTTCATCGCCAGAGCAGCCTTCCAGAGGAAAGGCGAAACTGCAATATTCTATGAACTGAACGGAAATGAAATGTCAGATGTTGTTGCATGAAAAGGTTTGTGATCATCAGCACTATTAATCGCCTGTCGGGAATCTTTTGCCAGTTTATTAGGTTTGTTCCACAAAAACTGTTTAGGTGGTTTACAGGAACTAAGCACGTAACGAAATGATAAAAGCTTGCCAATTGGGATTATTATATTGACACCAAAGGACAATCATGCTCTCGGTACGTTTTCTTTGAAGTCTCGTTAAATTAGTGGGAACAGTATCCTGTTGTCCACCTGAGGAATTAGCGAACATTTCCCTCTATCTCCATCCTCTTCTCTTGCTCTATCTTCCATCTGTCTTATGGAGAACTATTCCAGTATCCCTGACCGAAATGAATAATCTCCTCCACCTCGAGATGACCCTAGTTTTGGTTCATGTTCAGATGCGCCAGAGTCGATTTGATTTGGCTATCGTGAAGTAACTCAAGCATGGAGTCTGCTTTCTAACCTCTGCTGCCCTCTGTTTAGAACACATTTGCATTCGCCAAAACCCTTGCCGTCTGTATCTTGATTTCAGCACGGAATTGGTCTCATTTTTGTTGGCTTCCCAAAGCACTTCCTGCTCTGATTACTCCGCTCTGATCCTGATATTATTTTAATATATTTCGAACAGCCGTTATTTTCTCTGTTTCAGGCAATTCACTGAACGTTTTCGAAAAAACATTGCCAGAGAACATCTTCTTCTAATGTCAGATGTTACTTTTACCGAACCGACATCGTCTGAGGCTTACCTGATCTTTTTTCTAAGGCAGAAGTGAGGTCTGCGGAAGCTGGAGATCAGAGTCAAGATGAGAGTGGTGCTGAGAAAGCAAAGCAGGTCAGGCAGCATCCGAGGAGCAGGAAAATCGACGTTTCGGGCAGAAGCCTTTCATCAGGAATGAAGCAGGGAGCCTCCGTGGTGGAGAGAAAATGGGAGGGAAGTGGTACTGGGGTGAACGAAGGGAAGGATATAATATGTGGGTGGAGGTGGAGTTGAAAGTGATAGGTCGGAGATGAGGGTGGAGTGGATAGGTGGAAAGGATGATTGGAAGGTAGGACAGGTGATGAGGATGGTGCTGAGCTGGCAGCTTCGAACTGGAGTAAAGTGGGGTACGGGAAATGAGGGAATTGGTGAAATCCACACTTATGCCCTGTAGTTGAAGAGCTCAGAAGCAGAAGATGAGCCGTTCTTCTTCCAGGCGCCTGGAGGTTAGTGAGTGGCGGTGGAGGAGCTACATGTAGTCAGCAGATTGGGAGGGGGAGTTGAAATGTTTTGCCACAGGGTGTTCCGGAGATGTTCCATAAAGCACTCTGCGAGAAGGCGCCCACTCTCACCAATGTAAAGAAGATCGCATCAAGTGCAACAGATGCAACAAATGAAATTGGTAGGTGTGTAAGTGAACTGTTGATGGATGTGGAAGGCTCCTTAGCGGCCTTGGATGGAGGAGAGGGAGGAGGTGTGAGCGCAGGATTTTCAATTCCTGCGGTGGTTGGGAAGATGACAGGAGTGTATGAAAGGCTGTTGAGGACCGTGGACCTGACCAGGTAGTCACGGAGAGAACGTCCTTTGCAGAAAGCGGATAAGGGTGGGGAGGGAAATATATTCCTGGTGTTGGGTCTGTTCGTAGGTGACGGAAATGTCGGGGGATAATGTGGATTATGCAGAAGTTGGTAGTGTGGAATGTGATGACGAGGGGTTTCTGTCCTTGTTGCCATTGGAGTTTTGGGGTTTGAGGGCGGAGGTGTGGGAAGTGGATGAGATATGTTGGAGGCCATATTCAATCATTCCCTTCCCAAGTGCTGGGAAGTAATACTACTTTCGGAATGTCAGGGGAAAAGTTATATACAGACAACACCAGGTTATATTCCAACAGGTTGATTTGGAAGTACTGCTGTCCCTTTGTCAGTTAGCTGAATAGTCAGAACGCTTTCTAATGAGCAGACTCTCTCACTTATAAACACACATACTCCCCACACTCAATGTTTCTCTCTTACTCACACTCAATCACATGCATAATTAAGTCAAGGTAAAATTGCACTTGCACGTTTACATTTGGAGAGGGGTACATTCCGTTCAAACAAGCACAATCTGTCGGCAGTCAGTCAATGTCAAATTTTATAAATTTCTAATTTGAAAGTACAACCGGTCTGAGTCAAGTTTGGAACTCAGACAGATACTAAATGCAACAATTTTAGTATATTGTCTGAGCTGAGATGGCGACTTTAAAAATAACCCTAATTTATCTTGGGACTGCACGTGAAAGAAATGTTTGAATTTACACATTTAACAATCGAAAACAGAGTTCCTGTTCCAAGTGATTAAAAACCTAACAGCAATATAGGTTTGTGCAATGTGTTGCAACGTCCGTATGACACTTTAGTCTTTTCCCATATATTCTGAAAACTTGAATATTCAATTACACCTGTTGGACAGTAACCTGGTATGTGTAATTTTGAACATTATCCACCGCAGTCCAAAGCCAGCACTTTCTCATTGTGACTCCGGTAAAGACACTATGTTGCCCATGTTGTTCTCCTTTTTAACGTGCTCCTGTCCTTCATGGAGGCAGTACATTGGTGAAAGAAACAAACTTAGAAGATAGGAGGAGAGTTGGTCACTCAACTGATCTGACCTGCTCCGCCTTTCATTTTGATCCTGACAGATCATTGACCTCAATGCCATAATACCACCTTCCTGATATCAAGGAGAACTTTTGCCCACAGATAAGATTTGATTGCTTTCTTGCAAATACATCTTAATTTGGTCTCAACCACTTGTTGTGATCGTAAATTCCTTAGGTCCGCATTCTGTGCATGATGAAACTTCTCCTCATTCCAAAATTAATTGTTTGAGTGATTTTGTCGAGAGGTGAGAGCAACAATCAGAGGGCTGCTGGGAAGGTGAGTGATACTAAATAAAAAGCTTACCTCGGGCGTCGGACACGGCATTTGTCAAGAGGTGAAAGTGAGGGGTGGAGGACTGTTGGGGACGTGAATGAAACCGTTTTAAAAAACTGACCTCGGGCGTCGGGTCATCCATTTGTTGGGAGGTGAGACGGAGGACCAGAGGGCTACTGGGAAGGTGACTGAAACCGTTTGAAAGCATACCTCAGGCATTGGAGCCTGCATTTGTCAAGGCGGGAGAAGGAGGACCAGAGGTCTGCTGGGTAAGCTAGTGAAACATATTTAAAATCTTACTTCGGGCATTGGAGCCTGCATTTGTCGAGCGGTGAGAGCGGGGACCAGAGGGCTGGTTGGAAGTTGAGTGAAACCGTTTAACAAACAGACCTGTGAATTCGGGGCCTCCATTTTTCGAGAGGTGAGAGCGGGGATGAGAGGGCTCATGAGAAGGTGAGTGAAACTGTTATAAATATTTTTCTCTGGCCTCGGAACCTACATTTGTCTCGAGTTGAGAGCGAGGACCAGAGGTCTCTTGGGTAGGTAAGTGAAATTGTGTTATTAGGTAGCGGCTGAACCCAAGGTACGTCATGTGTCGTGTCTTCCACCCGCCCTCCTCCTCTCCTGAAAAAAAAGCTCTTGAGCTGATCAGGTAACGACTTTCTATTTCTTTTTTTATTACTTTATCGAGTGATTTGGTGAAAACATTGCTTTTCCATACACGTGGGAGGCTTTAGAAAAGAGCTTGCTTAGAGTTCCGAAGAAGTATGTTCCTGTGAAATAAGCAATCGAAATGGCAAGGTTAAGGAACCTTGGATGACAGGATAAATTGTGACTCTAACTTAGAGGAAACAGATGTGTACATAATGTCGAGGCTACAGAAGATAAACAAATCTTTGAAAGAATATCGGGAATGTAGGACCATTGGGAAATGAGGAATTAAGAGGGCTAAAATTAGTCATGAGATATGTTCAGGAAGTAGGGTTAAAGATAATCCCAAAGCATTTTTTTCATCGATAAGAAGCAAGAGGGTAACTAGAGAAAAGGTTAACCCACTCAAGGACAAACCAGGAAAAACATGCATGGAGTCAGAGAAAATGGGTGAGATCCTTAACGAGAACTTTGTATCGGTATTCACTGAGAAGAGGAACATTACGGAATTTGAGGTTAGCGATCGATCTGTGAGTGCTCTAGGTCATGCAGGCATCAGGAGGGAGGAGGTTTTGGGTGTATAGTATACAATTCCCCAGGTCGGGATGGGATCTACCACAGGTCAGTGAGGTAAGAGAGAGAGGAAATAGCTGTGCTTTAACGTATATCCTTGCAGCATCCTTGAACACGGATGCGGACCAGATGACAGGAAAATTGCTAATATTTGTCCCCTTGTTTAAGAGAGAAGCAGTGATGCTCGAGGTATTCAGAGACCAGTGAGCCTGACGTCAATTTTAGCGAAAGTGTGGGACAAAACTATTGCACTTGGAAAAATAATGAGCTATTCAGTAATGGGCAGCATAGATTTGTGCGGGGCAAGTCAAGTCTTACAAACCTAATAAAATTATTTGTTGAGGTGGCAAATTATATTGATAGAGGAAGGGCTGCAGAGGCCATGAATTTGGACTTTAGTAAGGCACTTAATAAAGTTCCCCATTGTCGGCTGATGGGGAAAGTGAAATCGCATGTGATCCATCGTGTTCCAGGTGGATGGCTCGAGAACTGGCTGGACAACAGGAGACAAAGTGTAGTATTGGAAGGGACTTGCGACCACAGGGATCGGTGCTTGGAACACGATTGTTTGTGATGTATATACATGATTTGGAGGAAGTAATCATGTGCGTGAGCAGCAAGTTTGCAGATGACACTAAGATTGGTGGAGTCGCAGTTAGTGAAGGGGAATGTCAGCGAATACAGCACAATGTAGATAGATTGGAGAGATGGACAGAAAAATGGGAAAAGGAGTTCAATCCTGGCAATTGTGAGATTATATATGTTGGAGAGCGAACTTTACAGTAAATGGAAAAGTCCTGGGAAAAATTTACATACAGCGAAATCTGGGAGTTCAGGTCCATTTTTCCCTGAGGGTGGCAACGCTGTTCAGTAATGTGGTCAAGAAGGCATACGGCCATGCTTTCCTTCATTGGACAGTGTATTGAGTACAAGAGTTGGCGGGTTATGTTACGGTCGTGTAGGATTTTGGTTCGGCTGCATTTGGAATACAGCATAGAGTTCTGGTCGCCACATTAACAAGAGGATGTGGATGTTTTGGACAGTTTGCAGAGTAGATTCATCAGAATGTTGCCTAGATTGGACGGTGCTAGCTATGAAGAGAGGTTGAACAGATTAAGAATATATTCAAGAAGAAAAGAGTTTTCGGTTGGACGTGATTAAGGTGAGCAAAATCGTGATATGTGTAGACAGGGTGGAAAGCAAGAAGACTTCTTTCTCAGCATGGTTAACTCAATTACTGGGGTTAATGAGTTCTAAGTGTGATTTGAAAGGTCGTGAGAAGATATTCGTAGGATGTTCTTTACACAAAGGATGGGGGGGGCGGAGGAGGCTGACCGCATTGCCAACGGAAATGGTAGAAGTGGAAAGCATATAATTTATGATGTATTGTGGTGGAAATTAAATCGACTTAACTCAATTATTAGCAAGAGCAAAGAAAGGGTCTTTATTACAAATTCTGCAAGATTTTGACTCATTACACTATGTCAGATCCCTCCATGCAAACAGTACTGAAACATTTGCAGACGCCTGTCTTTTAGCATTCCTTATCGCACTCTCAAGGGCAAAGACCAGGGGAAGCTCAAGTTGTTATCCTCTTATCCCCGGTTCTAGACATAACAGTCCTTCAGCTTTCTCTGAGTTTGACTATCGCAATGTCGAGTTGACTGTTTACAAAATTCAAACAGAGATAAGCTAACTGCAAATCTTTATCAAAGCATCATTACAAACCTCAGTACAGCACTGAATTTTAAAAAGGTATTCTCTTTAAATTTCACAGGAAGTGGATAATTTTCCATTTCATGAATCTAGATAGATCCAAGAATGGGCAGGGAGCAAAGGTATATAGATCTAATGAAAATAGACGGCAGGTTTAGATGCAGTGTCTGGAGCGGCGCAGGTTTGAAGTGGCGAAGGGCCTGTTTCTGTGCATTTGTTTGGTCTTTGTTTGTTCTTCGTTTGCCTTATCATCAAACGCTCAAGTTGATTTTGGACTCTCCCACCATCGTTAACATCGTTCTTGCATCTAGCCTGTCCAGTCATTTTGAAATTAAGCTGTTTTATATTATTTCTCCCGTTCAATCTTCTAAACTCCAGGGAATACTTTCTTAAACAACCCAATCTCTCCACATATGTCAAGCGTGTCATCCCAGGAAGCATTTCGATAAACATTCGCTACTTTCACTGTAGAGCAAGAACCTCCTTCATATTTTAAGTATTCTAAAACAGCTCAGAATATTCCATTTACGGCCTCATTAATACGTTGGAAAATGGATGCAAGGCAATTTTTTTTCTGGCACTCATATCTTTTGCCCGATCAAAAGGCAAAATACAGCTTGCCGTCTTTTACACGTGCTGCACCCGTACTGTTATTTACTCAGAGACTAATGAACATAGGCCTCTCTGATCAGTGCTCTCTCTCAAACTGTACTCAATTAAATGCGTATATGGCGAAAGTGAGTACTGCAGATGCTGGAGATTAGAGTCAAGTTCAGACTCGTGCTGTAAAATCACAGCAGGTTAGGCAGCATCCGAGGAGCTGGAACATCGATGTTTCGGTCAAAATCCCTTCATCAGAATTAGAAAAAGAAATTACATGCATCCGACAAATAGGAAGACATAGCTGGGAGCAGGGGAAGTGCTTATTGGTGCCAATGGAGAGGAACTGGAATGTATGGTAAAGATGACGTATTGGGAGCCTGGCACATGGAAGTCTTTGAGGAGATGGATGGCAATAATGGTGTTCGGAAGGTATGCTGGGAGTTCTTGGACTGGGGGAATGAGACAATATCGGAGTAAGTGAGGATGAATTCGGTGGACCTGGAGCAGGCTGAGATGATGGGTCAGCTGGGGTAGTCAGGCTTGTGGATCGTGGGTAGGACATAGAATCGGGCTGTGCGGCGTTCCCGAAGTATGAGGTTGGAAGCTGTTGGGAGTTCCATTGAGGTGCTGAGGTTGTGCATAGTATGGGAGGTGATGATTTGGTGATGGGGTTATCGTCAAGAGGGTGATAGGAGGAGGTGGCTTCAAGTTGTGTCGAGATCAGTGCGTCAAACTACCACGCACTCACCCACCTCCTCCCCTCTTTGTGCGCTGGTTTAATGGTGAGTTAAGGGATGGTGCAGAGGGAGTGGAGGGCTGTACGTTGTGAGGGCGAGAGGTTGGAGTGGGGGAAAGTGTAGGATAGTTTGAGGTTGTTCATATCTCGGTTACAGTTGGAAATAAAGATGTCGAGAGCGGCTAATGAGGACGGAGTGTCCAGGTGGATGGGGTGTGTTGGAGATGGGCGAAGGGGTCGTTGGAAGGTGGGCAAGTGGCTTGATGATTAGCTTTTGCCCAGAAAGCCGATTTACCTGCTCTGGGATGCTGCCCGACCTGCTGTGATTTTCCAGCACGACTCAAATCTTGACAAATAATTATGTGAGATTTCAAATAGTCGTCTGCCTGCCTATCTCAGCGAATAAATCCCATTATGTGTACACATTCTTCCGCACATGCCATACGTTTACATACGTGGTTGGAGGCTCACACTGATGGTCTTACCTCTGCTTGGTGAAGAAACGTTTAGAACAAACCTTCCAGTGTAGCGAGCTAACTTACAAACATATCATAAACCTAAGCTACATTTAACAAATATCACGAATTTACATTGTATTGATCCTGTCTAAATAACACAGACACATCTGCACATCCTCCTCGCTGCTCAGCCTTCCAGCCAGCACGAAAGACACCACAATTTGCTTGCTTACCTCTGTCAGCAAGGCAGGATACATCTATCTGGTCCTAAAGACTTTTCGACCAGTAATGGTGCCAGGCAGTTGAACACCTTTCCTATCTCCATTAACATACAGCTCAGTTGCGCAAAGTCGACATTTTAAACGACGTTGTTGCTATCATTTTTCTAACTTTGCAAAGTCCACATCAAATTTCTCATTTATTATCTCGGTTATAAATTGATTCAGGGAGCAGCTAAACCTATTTGTTCCTTATAGACTCCAATTTATCCTTAATTAACCTTTCACTGTTAACATATTGAAGACTTGTCTTTTCTGTTTGACTTAGTGCACCTGGCACTCTTTCCTTATTCTTCCTGTTAGCCTTCTTTATTTTTCTCACTATGGCTCTCCACAGTTGAAATACTCTGGCTCATTGGTATTACGAGCATTCTTTCAGTATGTATCATATGCCTCTTTCCCTTCCTTATTTCCTCCATGATTTCCTTCGTCAAACGGGTATATTGTTAGGCTTAAAGTGCCTAATGGATAACATAAATTTTCATCAAAATGAGTAAAAGAAGACGTGAGTTTTAATTCAAAGCCATGTTTTTATTTAAGCTATTTCAGTTACAACCAAACTGATGAGTAAATGATAGAAGTATGGAATATCTGCTCTGTGGAAACGGCTATTTAGTCCATTTAAATCTGCACTCTTTATTCGAAGTGCTTTCAAATTAGATCCAGCATTTCTATTGTATCCGTGTAATGTGATCGACACAGCCTGCACATCCATGAACACAATGGACAATTTAGCATTGTCGTTCCACCCAACATGCATATTTTTAGAGTATCAGTTTTAGTCTGCTATCTTACATGATGTCAGACATATTCAACAAGCGAGCCTCACTTCCATTCTTGCATTGGAATCTGTTGTGTCAAGGCTGGCAATTTACAGTCCTGTCTCAGCCTCCTGAACATGAGTCTGAGATGAAAAGTTCTCCCTGGCTTGGAAAAGTTATCGACATCAATACTATTCTAACATACTGCACTCTCCTCTCTGATGACTCTCTCAAGCATGAGTTCGGGCATAAACTCATCCAGGTGTCTCTCTCTGATTTTCCTCAATTGTTTGTTCCCAAGCCATCTGCGGTCATGGAAGTTACAACCGAGACAGAATTGACTATTTTTTTTATTAATCCTCAGTGTTTTATTCACTTAAGTTTCTTCTATATTTCTTGTCCAACAAACAACTAGCAATTGAACCTTAACTAACTGGTTTGAATGTATCATTTCTAAGCATAAAAGTACATCAGGATACTTTATCCTGGAATATCCTGTCTTTCCATTTCTCATAGCTACATAGCTACTTTGAATGCTGTATTCTCTTTTCAAATTTTTCTATTATTTATTAAATCTTTTATCCACCAAAACACTTTTCCAAACAACCTTCCCCAGTTCATCTTTAAACAGGGAAATTCTGCACTTTATCAGTCTTATTTCATAAAGGTTTTAAGATATTTCTGCTTTACTAACTTAATATTTTTATTAATTACTTTATGATTGCCTCTGATTATGATCCCCCACGCTGACATTCTTCAATTGGCAGCCTCGTTTGCAACTACTATCAGTCTCTCTCCAGTACGAGTGGAAATCAGCCCTTGGCAATAAGGTTCATCCAGAGATGGTTCAGTGGTTGGATACCAGTTATGAGAAACGTTGTCCATGAGGAGGTGTGCATGTTGCCTGTATTCATCAAATATTCGATGAATGAAATTCTGTGTACTTTAATATTCATGATTCTTTAGGGAATAGAGGGGGTATGTGATATGGACAGGTTGTACACCTTGTTAGAGAGTGTAACA
This sequence comes from Chiloscyllium plagiosum, assembly GCF_004010195.1. Classification (NCBI taxonomy): domain Eukaryota; kingdom Metazoa; phylum Chordata; class Chondrichthyes; order Orectolobiformes; family Hemiscylliidae; genus Chiloscyllium; species Chiloscyllium plagiosum. Next base: position 81,836,863 of record NC_057717.1, on the reverse strand, counting down.
TTAGAATCTATTACTTTAGAATAAAGAATGTCAATTTAAGAAAACTTGGTGGAGGACTTCCCTCCCTTATGTTATGAAAGGCGAGAAATGTACTATACCTTGACGAGAGTTGAAAAGCTAGCAAGGACTGACCCAAAGTGCAGCTTGTCCTGAGCAAGGTAACAATGTAACATTTGATCAAACCAAAGAGCAGCAGTTGGGTTGCCATAAAAAAAACACACTCAAATTCGGCCAATCAGTTTAAATTATACCTCAATATATCAAAATCCAATCAAATTTGTATTTAGTATTTTGACAATATTAAAACAATCTTATGTTTTAGGTATAACACCGGACAGACTGAACAGTTTGCGGCAGAACTGCGAAACACCAACAAATCTAGAGTTCTAGCTGAAGAGTTCTCATCAAACTACCTGCCTGTGGGGATTTCACGCAGCAGAATATCGAGGCTGACCTGAGAGAATCTACAGCGGAAAATTTACAAACGAGAATCGGCTAAGCTAATTGGTTTTGAAATGTAATTTTCTTTTGTCAGTCTTAATCTCTTTCTTTATCAGACGAGTATTGTAGAGTGGGAGGAGAAAAATAGGTTTAGCGGAAAGCAGTTGTTGGTTTTCATATTGTCTGTTGGTCTTAAAAAAGAAAATTGTTAATTATTATATAAATAGTGACCTCTGGCATAGTTCTTTGCCTCTTGAGTTTGAACAGGTTACAGCACTGCCCGCATGTTTTCTTTGTGGCTGGTTTAAATTAGCAGAGGGGATTAACCCTTGTCGTAACACTTGGAGGGTCTCGAATTTCTGGATTAATTTACCACACACATCTGTGGATGTTGGATTAAGAGTTTCAAGACTGAGATAACATGATTTTATGGGGGAATTGAAAGGTTATAGGGAAATGGCAACAAGGTAGATTAACTTTAAAGTACTTTAATGTTCCCGACAGCCTACTGAGCAGATCATTCGAACAAGGCCTTCAACTTCTGTCTAATATCAAAGAGCAGAATTTAAAAGGCCTTTCTCGGAAATTAAGAGATAAACTTACAAACACAATTGAACTGTTTCATACTTTTGAACGAAATTTGCAATGTTCCTTTCAATACACAGCAATCCAGTTTTGAAAACAGTGAATACAATGCATTCCTTTGATAGGAGGAAATTTATTTCAGTTGTTGTTTGTTCGTGGCAGGGTTTTTATGATCGTTTTGATTGTACGTGATTACAGAATTATGTTGTTTTGTTTTATTAGTCTTTATCTCTTTCTATCTGTTCTCATAATCGCGACATTGCATTTTCATTTAGTTTTGTTTGTAATGCAATACACGCCCGCTAAAATGTGGAGAAGGATGTCTCGCTTTGCGTTCTTGATTTGGCATTGTTTTCCCTTGGTCAGAATAAGTTTCTGGATTAGGGTGTCTAAACCTGTTTCAATAAGTTGTTAATTATTATAATGATGAAACTCATTTTTCCTGAGAGATGGTACAACATGGAAACAGACCATTCGATGCCACTCATCCATGTCGACCAGATATCTAAGTTAGCCTAGATCCCTTTGCCAGAATTTGGCCCATGTCCCTCAAAACACTTCCTATTCATATATGCACCCTTATGCCGTTTCAATATTGTAATTATATCAGCCTCCAAAACTTCGTCCGGCAGTTCATTTCAATCTCTAGTTCTTGTCTTTCACTTTCTCTATTTAGCCTACTCATGCCCCTCATGATTACAAAAACCACTATTAGGTCATCCCACAGTCTCTTACACTCCAAGGACAACACGCTCAGCCTATTTAAAATTTACCTGTAACTCAATCCCTCAAATGCTGGTAACATCATTTTAAATTTTACTGAAACGTTTCAAGTTTGACAACATACTTTCAATTGGACAGAGAACAAGATCTCAGACAATATTCCAAAAAATGAAACAATTGCAAAACAGACCGTTCGAATTCTGCTGGGATTACTGAGTGCGTAGTTTTCCATTTCAGATTTGACATTAGATTTTTAAGTTGTATTCTGGAAAATCAATATTGTCAGTTTTACGTATTTTCAGCACATGTACAACAATGCAGTCATACTACAGTGAAATAGATCCTTCAGTCTGAAAGGTTTACACTTACCAGGCGTCCCAATCTTATCCTGCCTAGTTTCAGATTATAATTCCTTACAATGTGGAAACAGGCCCTTCGACCCAACCAGTCCACACTGACCCTCCACAGAGTAGCGCACCCAGACCCATTTCACCTCTGACAAATTCACTTAACACAAGGGGCAATTTATCCTGTTAAATTCACGTGACCGGCACATCATTGCACTGTGGGAGGAAACCAGAGTACCTGGAGGCAACCCACGCACGGGATGTGCAAACTCCACCGTAGCAGTCATCCAAGGCTGGAATCGAACCTGAGACCCTGGTGTTATAAGGCAGTATTGCTAACCAGTGAGCCACCAACTTTAGTACAATCGATCACAGGTGGCAATGTGTGAAGCTGAATCATATGTAGTTCACTCAGTGCAGTGTAGGCAATACACCATTGACTTGTTTGACTGCTTCTTTATAAAATTTGAACTTTCATTCCAGCACTTACGTTTTTCCCCTTAAAATTCGTTTTCTCCATTTCGCTTCCTGTTACAGAATGATGACGAAAACAGTATTACTTTTGGTGAAAGGTATCGTGAGAGATGTAGATGAATTTCATTGCTTTTGCTCTTTGCTCAAGATTGTTATGAAGTTGCAAGTATGTGGTGTCCCTTTCAGAGAGAATGTTAAGCTGGCAAGCACAGAATGTGCTGACAAATTTTAAAACATAATGTTTGGCTGTGAAACAAATAGCTTGTTCTGAGTTGCCATGGGACATTACAAATTCCAATTTGGCCAATCAGCATAAATGATGCTCCAAGATATCAAAATCCAATCAAATTTGAATTTTAATGTTTCGGTTAAAACATTCCATTCAGAAGATCTGCTGCATTCAGTAAAATAAAATCGGACATTTTGAACAGTTAGCGTGAGCAGCAAAGAACACCAACATATTGTGCCTGCAGAGTCGGTCTCTGAAAAGTATCTTTTCATATGAAATCTGTGAAGCATTAGACCGAAGAGAATAAGACCAAAATATACAGGAAATCGAAAAGGAGAATGGTATTGCAATTCACATGCTTGGTTCAACCTAATCAGAGATTTTTTTATCGGATCAGTATATTCCTGTGGAGTGGGACCGAGGCAAATTGGTCAGACTAGTGAGGTTTACAAGGATAGATAGTTTCGATTTTTTTTTCAGTTCAGTTGGATTTGAAGAATAAATTGTTAAACTTCTCTTTTTTTATAGTAGGCCATGGTAGTTATTTTCCAATCATACTTTAAAGAATTACGAGGTGAGGTGAGCTTTTCTGAGTCTGGTTTAAATTAGCAGAACGTTATACAACGTGATGAACCAGCCCAGAAGCTCAAGTCCTTGATTTGAACCGGTCAGTCAGATCCAGTCTGAGATTTGGACAGATTTGAACAGATTTGCGGGAGAAACAAAAAGCCCAGTTGGTTTAAACACTTGCAGGTTAGTGTCTTCCTTTTTTAAAAAATATAACGTAGACTAGACAGTTTGTTTAATTTTGTTTAAATTTGGTTGGTTAAATTAAAAATGAGAGAAATGCCGCTGAAGATTGCTAAAGACGTTATGGGGTTTGAAGATGACTCCCGAATTTCTCAGGAATGTTTAGAAGGAAAGGGAAAGAAAGACGTTACCTTTAGAATTAGTAAATAATACAGAATTGGGTTTAACCAAGGACAAAAGTAAAGCGGAAATTGTAATTAAAACACTTAGGTGTGCCAGAGAAACAGACAGCAACGTTCGAAAGACATTAAATTGCAGTTGAGAAAAATGCAGTTACAATATAAACAAACGAAAAGTGAAGGAAAGTGAAGGAATTCAGGATAATGAGAGAGAGGGAGAGTTCTTATCTGAGCAAAGAAAGAAGGAGAGAGGAAAGGGGGAGAGAAATAAGAGAGAATTTTGAACTTGAAAAGATTTCAGTTAGTCTGAAAAGTCAAGTTAACAGGATAGAGTTTAAAATAGCATGTATCTCTAAATGTCAAACTTTACTACATTATGATGTGAAAGAGTTTGAAGCGTTCTTCCTTGCATTTGATAATTGGCGACGCAGATGTAGGGATCCGATGTATTGTGGGTAATGTTAGTTCAGACTAAACTGGTGGGCAGATCTAGTGAGGCATTTGCAGCGCTTTCAGATGCGGTTCCCAGACGCTATGAGGAGGTCAAACATGTTAACTTAAGTTCTTATGAACTGGTACCAGAAGCGTTTTATTCTGTGGTTCAGAAACAGAAAGAAAGAACCAGGTCAAACTTATGTTAACATCGAAATAACAAAACTTAGTTATTTTGAGAGATGGGGACAGGCCTTAAAACGAGATAAGACCAATGAAACGCGAAGAGAGATAATTCTGCTGAAGGATTTTTTAAAAAGTCCCTTCCAGATGTGACAAGAATTCATGTGGAGTAACGGAATTTTCAGCAAGTAGGATAAGCATTAGAGTCAGCAGATGAATACAAGTTGGTGCACATGCCAAGACACAGGAAAAATAGGTTATCCCGTGAGAGATAGAAGTTACTAGCAGGTGAGATCTGACACTATGAAACAAAGAGTTGAGAACACTCGTAAGTGTATACCACAGTTCAAAGAAGAAGCTCATGAGCTTATAAAGTAGGTGAAAGGTCTCAGGTGCTTCCACTGTGATAACATGGTATATGGAATCTCACAGTGCTGGTCGTCACAGAAAGGCACTGCAGGAACAGTTGTCATAAAAGAAGATAAGCCAGTGGCATAGTGAAAGTCGGAAAGGAAAACCCAAGACAATTCATGGAACTGCAGAAGAGTGTACAGCTTAGGCAAGGGCTGAGTATGGAAATAGAAAATGATCTCAATAAATAATTCGC